>NC_057804.1:354346633-354430205 GCF_018294505.1 Triticum aestivum | reverse complement strand
TCCAAACTAGAGCACCGTGCGGGACCATTCCTTGGCAACTTGGATTACGTCGGTACCTGTACGCTTAGCTTATCCGGTGTGCCCTAAGAACGAGATATGTGCAGCTCCTATCGGGATTTGTCGGCACAGCGGGTGGTCTTGCTGGTCTTGTTTTACCATTGTCGAAATGTCTTGCGAACCGGGATTCCGACACTGATCGGGTCTTCCCAGGAGAAGGTATATCCTTCATTGACCGTGAGAGCTTGTGATGGGCTAAGTTGGGACACCCTGCAGGGTATATTATCTTTCGAAAGCCGTGCCCGCGGTTATGAGGCAGATGGGAATTTGTTAATGTTCGGTTGTAGATAACTTGACACTTGACTTCATTAAAATGCATCAACCGTGTGTGTAGCCATGATGGTCTCTTCTCGGCGGAGTCCGGGAAGTGAACACGGTTTGAGTTATGCTTGACGTAAGTAGTTTCAAGATCACTTCTTGATCACTTCTAGCTTCTCGACCGATGCGTTGCTTCTCTTCTTGCTCTCACTTGTGTATGTTAGCCACCATATATGCTTAGTGCTTGCTGCAGCTCCATCATATTACCCCTTTTTCCTACCTATGAGCTTAAATAGTCTTGATCTCGCGGGTGTGAGATTGCTGAGTCCTCGTGACTCACAGATTCTACCAAAACAGATGCAGGTGCCGAGGATACCGGCGCAGATGGCGCAACCGAGCTCAAGTGGGAGTTTGATGAGGACCTTGGTCGTTACTATGTATCGTTTCCAGATGATCAGTAGTGGAGCCCAGTCGGGACGATCGGGGATCTAGCATTTGGGGTTGTCTTCTTTTCATTTGGATTTGACCGTAGCCGGTCTATGAGTGTATTTTGAATGATGTATGATCTTAATTATGTATTGTGTGAACTGGCGATTGTAAGCCAACTCTCTTTATCCCATTCTTGTTCATTACATGGGATTGTGTGAAGATGACCCTTCTTGCGACAAAACCACCATGAGGGCCGCATCGTGGGTGTTACAATCGCGCCTCAGGAGCTCTCACCGGACCTCAGGCCGCTCACCTCCTGCCTTGACCACGGCATCGCGACCTGGCATACCAGCGACGGCTGAAGCCATCCTGGGGACTAGCCCCATCGGCGTAGATCTATATGCTACCTACCGGGCGAAAAGGGGGAACCGTGCTAGAGCGGGATACGTGATTTCAACGCAGTAGTAAAAGGAGTAGCACTTGAATTAAAATATAACAGTTCTTACATGCCCCCACGGGGCTAGTCATAATTCTGCGCAGGGAAACAAAAGAAGAAGGGCTTCCAAGGACCAGGCAAACGCGTGTCACCTGCGACACCGAGCGGCCGCCACTGCCATGCTCCGGGCATGGCGGGAACTTGGCATCACGTAGCCGTCGATGCTGGATTCCGGAGATTCGCTGGGCTTAGGAGAGTCGCTGGATTCCCAGGAGTCATCGCTGCTGCTGGAGGAGGCGCCGATGGGGACGGAGGTGGACCCAGTGCCCACGACTGCATTTCGCGGGTTGCTTCCTCCGGGGCAGCACTCTAGCCGACGGCCCTACTCGTCGAAGACCTTGAAGAACAGAGTGGAAGCGCCGTCGTACTCTAAGTGGATTGCAAGAGCCCCTCCCACGCAGTAGGCTGCCGGATCAATGCTGTTTTCGCCAGAGTCAAAACACGACCCGAAGGAAACAATGCTGCCTGCCGGATCAATGGATCTTACTTTCTTAATCAGTGACGTGATGCATAGGTTAACCCGAATAGGAGTTGGACTTGGTTTGTACGGGTACCAGCCAATTGATTGATCAGTCAAATACTAGTCAACATAAAAATCCATCAGAGGGGTGTCTCCCTAGAATAGTAGTACTTGCAGACTACCGGATAAAACAAATCATGAACCGGCACACTGGACTCGCTCCCTCCGTCACCGATGCGGCCATAGCTGCGCCTCTCTGTTGCACTAAACCGGCTAGGTTTCAACACATCTGCTGGACTCCGGGCGGGTCACCATCGCCAGGCGCGCCTCCGACCGCCGCCACTATGGCCTTGCCTTTTCTACACCGTGTTTCGCCGCTGCTGAGTTACCCCGACCTGGAGCCGTTTCCGAGTCGCCAGGGCTTGCGGCCCAGGGCACCCTTGCATCGACCGGCTGACAGCCCTGAGTAACCGAAGAGCTGTTTAAGTATGACCCTCGTGCTCGTCCGCCTCCGTGGCTCCTCCTTCGCCCCGCGTGCTCGCCTGCCGGATCCTGCGTCCGCCGTCGCGGACCTTCAAACCGCCGCCGTTGCCTCGTTGACCTCGTGTCAAATTGCCGATCCATGGACTCGCCTCCGCTGGACGTGCCACCGAGCGGCCCCTGCTGCCTCAAACTACTACTGCTACAATCGTAGCATCTGCCGCTGCGAGTCGCCAAAGCCGCTGTGAGTCGTCGGCCGCTTCATCTCTGTTCTGAGCCGCCAGGAGCCTTTGCTTCCAGCGCGTTGAACCGCCCGCTAGCAGGCTCACACACATGGTCGTGCAGAGCCACCGGAGCTGAGCCGCCACAAAGCGCCGGGATTCAGAACAAGTCACGGCCTGGACTCAAATACCGGATTATGCTTCACATCTTGTCTGAAATCACTGCCGCACCTTGTTTCCGTCCGAGTCACCTCCACCGGAGAGCCGCTGTTCTCTGCCGCCATGGGGTCAACCCACCTGGCTAGTCAAACACCATTCGAGGGACGCCGCTGGCTCGCTCGCCTGATTCAAACCGCCGCTGGTTTGTCCCTCCACTTCGCCATGCCATCCGCCAAGGCCCTACCCGTGAATCGCCGTTGACGAGTCGTTGTTGCTGCCTCCGCTGCACGGCCCTGTTTTGGTTCACATCAAGCCACCGATTAAGAAAAGTCAGGGTGGACAGCACATGTGTTAAAAAAAATTATTATTGTGCATGGACGATGTATATACAGACCCTCGGTCGTCTGAAGAAATCAGGTCATATCCATCTGAGTCTATTTTTAACATATATTGTTTTTCATCAGGGAACAATTACTTGGTCTTGTAATATTTTCGCAGGACCATTACAAAAAGGTGTCGCCTAAAGGGGCGCGTCAACATCACTATTGCACTGGTATTTGTCCGTGTTATGATACTCAACGCATACACGTGCAAGTCGTCGCCCCGATGTTCGGATTACATCCGTCCGCACCTGCGGCGGTTCATGCGTCCGCATCGGTTCACACATCCGCACTGGCTTACAATGCTACGGTCGACTCATCTCTTGTCTGGGCGAATCAGGTGATATCCCTTTAAGTATAATTTTAGCATATATTGTTTTTGTTAGAGAGCAATTACTTTGGTCTTTGCATTTTATATACAGGACAATTGGTCATTGCAAAACCGGTGGCCGGATCATGGATATATAAATCACGTAATTACTGTCATGTGCTAGCATATGACCGTGCCACAATGATAAAAGAATGTGTGTGCAAGAAGCCGCCCCTGCGGCCCGGACTACTTTGACTCACCGGGACCGTGCCTGCAATTGCCTCGCCTGTCCGTACTGGCTTACAACGCCGTGGCCGACTCATCTATCTATATCACCTCCGATGCCGCGGTCGTCTTTTTCGTTCATCTCTCGTGGCCTGGTCTACCTCAGCATACCAGGTCGTACCTGTCTGCATGAGCTATTTATTGAGTATGAGCAAGTCACTGCTTGGGTAGCCCGATTTTCTTTCAACAAAATGAAGGCAAGCTATCATATACTATCAACCGCCGTCTACACTGGGTGGCCCACTAGGCAGGTGCACAAGTCGCCACCACTACGGTTTGGTTAACTTCAAATAGCCTTGGAAGGAACCATTGGCCGAGTTGGTGACACGGCTCATACGGGATCATTTATAACCCGCCGCAGTCACCTCAACCTTCTGTGGATTTACATCGTGCTATCAACACCAATGATATGCAACTTATGCCGGTTTATATCACGGTCTAATATGGAGAATCTCAAGCCAACTCCTCCAGTCACCCTGAGACTCGGAGGCTGCGATGACATGATTCAGCAAATCTTGCCAGTTTCAGCAAGTTTAAGAACCCCAGGACGATGGAGGTAAAGATAACCCGGTCCCGGAGGCTATTGTTATATTTATAAAAGTTTAAAGGCTGTCAGAAAAATCCTGGCTTAGGAAGGATATAACAGTTACAAAATCCCGGTTTAAGGAAGAAATTCCGGGTCATCAGTAAGGATTCCGGTTTAAAATCCGGTTCAAGGGAAATCTGTTCTCCCACAAAGCAATGACGCTCTTAAATCCGGTTTAAGAATGTCCAGTTCCGAAAGAATTAACTTCTCACAAGTTCGAGTTTAAAGGTCGTCAGAAAAATTCTGGCTCAAAATAAAGATTCCGGTTTAAGGTCCGGTTCAAGGGAAAGATGTCTCCCATAAATCTCTGAAGCTGTCAATATCCGGTTCAAAATCCTGGTTCAAGAAGAATTTATCTCTTGCAAAAAGTTAAAGGTTGCCGAAGAGGACCAGTTGCCATGATGCACGGTTCAAACATGGGTATCCCGCCTTATTGGCTTATCATATTATTGGTTACATAGGGGCTTCAGCTGACAAAGCGGAGTACTGCCTGTTAAACCAGCTATCATGCCACAACATAGCTTGGGAGCTTTTCACCCAAGGGGCCAAAGAGAGTCTGGATGTTATGCACATCTCAAACATAGGCACCCAATGAGCACATCTCATCACGTTACTTGGGGGCTCCTTGTGTCAAATACCAAGGAGTTTGAAAGGACCCTTGTAGCTGGGTATCGACCCACGGCTTGGAAGCCTGGTATATTTACCTAAAACCCCGGGTTAACCTGCCTTCATCAAGTAAGACACTCCTATCCAGGTAATCCTGGCATGAGACTCCGAATGTTTGACAGTTACTCTCATTGAGACCCTGAACTTGTCAAAGTTAAAATAGTGATTGGTTAGTTGGAGGTCCATCTTAAAAGGCTTTGTTAAATGGTTTAACTCAGCGGCCTGGCAGCCCATGAAAGGCCTCAAATTTGGGCTTGGCAGCCCTTGAAAAGCCTCGACTACACGGTTTTATTTGCCTTTGTCAAGATTTTTCTCTTTTGATAAATTTTATGTTGAACCGGCGTCTATCAACCCGGCAGGACTATCCGTCATCAAATTAACCCGGTGTTCATTAACCCGGCTCGACTTTCAACTAGAAGTTGTCAGTACATAATCACTTACAATTCGGTGTTTATTGACCCGACCTGGATTTGGACTATAAGTCGCAAGTATATATTTGGATTGCGCCATTGGAATTATGCGCTTATAAATCATTGGGTATATTATTCAAATAGCCAACATGGCTAGATTTTTATTATGGTTATCAATAACCAGTATTATGATTAAGGTTTCCAAAGTTGCTTTTGCGCAATGGCTATCATATTATCAATAGATATGATTTATTCTACCATTGAAGGAATAGTCCCGAGTTGCTGCAGGCTTACGACCCGGCACTTGGGGGCTACATTATTTCAGTTGAAATTACATCAAATAACACAAGTCTCATGTCGCTGCAAGCATGCACCATGACACTTGGGGGCTAATGCAAAGTCATTTTTTGCTCATCTTATTGAAGACCCGACTCATCACATTGTGATGAGCCGGCCCTTGGGGGCTACATATTGCCTCTGTCAACAATTCAAGGTACAAAGCTTTTTATTCATTATATTGAAAGGTCCACTGCTCAGTTGGTAAAGCACAAGGCTCTTAACCGTGTGGACGTGGATTCAAGCCCAATGATGGGGTTACGTCATATGATGTTATTTTTCATTGAAGTATATATCAAAGTCCCAGATCAATATTATCTTACTGAGCTGGCCCTTCGGCGCTACACCGTTGTTGTTCAAAGTTTACATGATTATATTTACAAAGTCCCTGCTCATTATTGCATAATGACCCGGCCCTTGGGGGCTACACTAGTTGAAGTTTTTATGAACATCAGGAAATTACAAGTCCCAGGTTGCTGCAAGCATGACAACCCGGCACTTGGGGGCTACATATGTGGAATATTCAATTCTGACTAGTGATTGAGATGAACAACCTGGATTTCTTCAAGATTGTGATATTTATATTGAAGCAAGTCTTAAGCTGTTGCTATGCTACCTTCTTAAGACTTGGGGGCTACAAGTGATAGGCATATAAGAGGTATATTTTCAAGCTGGATGTTAACTACAAGTATGACCCGGTGCTACCAATATTTATAAACCGGCAAGTTCTACATTCTTAAACCGGCTGAAGATCAGATGAGGATTTCAAGGACCATTATTTTTGTTAAGCATTGGGAGCTGAATCAAAGGAGTTATTCTTCACAATATATTTTCTATGAGAACCTAATGTCAGCAAGTTGATTATGAAGCTGGCCAATTAATCCGGATTTTCTAGAAGAAGGAAGTGACAAGGACTTAAGGATGATCAGGATCAGTTTAACATGGATAAATCCAAATTAAAATGGGGGCTAATGTCGGGGATATACCCCGCGGTATGACCCGGCCGGAGTCGTAACCCGGCTAGGACTCAGTAAACCGGCTGGTGGTAAACCGACAGATAGTTAAGACAGATGGCTAAGACAGACGGTAAACCGGCGAGTGTTAACCGGCAGACAATGTTAAACCGGAAGACGATGTTAAACCGGCAGACAATGTTAAACCGGCAGACAATATTAAACCAGCAAACTTTAAGAAGCCCAAGAAGGGAAGTCAAAATAGTTTAAGTTAAAGTCCGAGTTGGACTCCACATGTAACCCGCCCCTTCAACATATATAAGGAGAGGCAGGGCTCCTCAAAGGGCAGAGAAGAAAGAAACAATCTCTAGGGCTAGACACAACTAAAGGAGAGCTGGTTTATGGTGACTGCCTCGTGATGATAATGAGATCTAGCCTCAAACAACATGTAGGGTTTTTACCGGATGATGTTTCCCGGGGCCCGAAGCTGTCTAAACCCTTGTCTTGTGTTGCGTCTTTCGATTCTGCTCAACCCCTCTCAAGCTACCACATATATGTGTTGGCCTCGCGACTAAGTCCTCACACTAAGGACATCTGACGTGTTAATTCCACGACAAACACCACGCTGGAGATAGAACTGCACACAAGGCACTACAATCTGGTTTTTATTGGCCTGCTCTCTTTAAAGATGCTCGTAAGTTTGTCTTATCTTGTGATGAATGCCAAAGAGTAGGTAACATTAGTAGACGTCAAGAAATGCCTATGAATTATTCTCTTGTTATTGAACCGTTTGATGTTTGGGGCTTTGATTATATGGGACCTTTTCCTTCCTGTAATGGTTATACACACATATTTTAGTTGATGTTGATTACATCACTAAGTGGGTAGAAGCTATTCCAAATAGTAGTGCTGATCATAACACTTCTATTAAAATGCTTAGAGAAGTTATTTTTCCGAGGTTTGGAGTCCCTAGATATCTTATGACTGATGGTGGTTCACATTTTATTCATGGTGCTTTCCGTAAGATGGTTGCTAAGTATGATGTTAATCATAGAATTGCATCTCCTTATCATCCGCAGTTTAGTGGTCAAGTAGAGTTGAGCAATAGAGAGCTCAAATTAATTTTGCAAAAGACTGTGAATAGATCTAGAAAGAATTGGTCCAAAAAACTTGATGATGCATTATGGGCCTATAGAACTGCATACAAAAATCCTATGGGTATGTCTCCATATAAGATAGTTTATGGAAAAGTGTGTCATTTACCTCTTCAACTTGAACATAAGGCATATTGGGCTATTAAAGAGCTCAACTATGACTTCAAACTTGTCGGTGAGAAGAGGTTGTTTGATATTAGCTCACTTGATTAATGGAGAACCCAAGCTTATGATAATGCCAAGTTATTCAAAGAAAAAGTCAAACGCTGGCATGACAAAAGGATACAAAAGCATGAGTTTAACGTAGGAGATTATGTGTTATTATTCAACTCTCATTTAAGATTTTTTGCAGGAAAACTTCTCTCTAAATGGGAAGCTCCCTACGTTATCGAGAAGGTCTATCGTTCTGGTGCCATAAAAATCAACAACTTCGAAGGCACAAGTCCTAGGGTGGTAAACGGTCAAAGAATTAAACATTATATTTCAGGTAACCCTATCAATGTTGAAACTAATATTATTGAAACCGTAACCCTTGAGATATATATAAGGGACACTTTCCAGAATGTTCCAGACTCCGAAAAGGAATAAGTATGTGGTACGGTAAGTAAACCGACTCCAAAACGACTCCAATGGCAATTTTTATCAGTTTTGGAATATTTAAGAATTTTAGGAAGAAAGCAGTAGTCCGAAAGGGACACGAGGCCCCCACAAGAGTGGAGGGCGCGCCCCCTCCTACTGGGCATGCCCCCCTGTCTCGTGGGCACCTCGTGTGCCTCCCGGACTCCGTTTTTTTGCACGTTACGTATTTTGGTCGGTAAAAAATCATTATATATAATCTCGAAGGTTTTGATCACCGTATCACACAAATATCCTCTGTTTTCGTTTTGAGCTGTTTCTGTTGCAGATCTAGAGCATCATGACATCACCCTCCTCCAACAATGAAGATAAGGATGCTTGGCTATTGAAGGTAGAGCTAAAAAGAGAAGAACCGGAAGAGATCAACAAGGATGAAGGGATCGAGAAGGCCATGGAGGTTCAAGCTCCGGCGGTGAAAGAGGAAGACATCCCTCAACCTTTACCTAACCTCTTTACTCCGACAAAGATGGAAGCTTTCAAGATGATTGAGTTAGCTCGCATACAGAACAAGTATCTCACACAGGAGAATATTCTGTTGAATGATCATATTGCCGGACTGAAGGGCATTATCCGCAAGTTGGAGGATCTTTTACGCTCAATGTGCGATTATCCACCGTCATCATCACCTCCTCCCTCACCTCCGAGAACATAATCACATGGGTATGGGCACTCCCCTTGGCAACTACCAAGCTTGGGGGAAGTGCCCCGGTATCGTATCACCATCACACTCCTATCTTTACCGTTTTATTTAGTTTGATCCTTTTTTGTAGTATCTTGATCTAGTAGATTGAAGTTTCGATATCAAGTAGTTTTGAGTTTTGCTTTATGATCTCTTTATGTAATCGAGTCCGTGAGCTATCTATAATAAAGATTAGTGTTGAGTCAAGGGCTTTGCTATGTCGCTATGATCTTGAGGAAGTAGAAAGAATAATGGAGTTCATATTGATCTTATGGTTAGTGATGACTTCACACATAAAAAGTATGAGGCATAAAAGTTGTTGAGAGTTGATAAACGTAGTTTTGGTCATCATTGCAATTAATAGGTAGTGATAAGGAAAGAGGGGTTCACATATAAATATATTATCTTGGACACCTTTTATAGTTGGGAGCACTCATTAAGTATGACATGCTAAAAGAGTTGACGCTGGACAAGGAAGACAACGTAATGGTTTATGTTTTCTCACATCTCAGTTAAAGTATATTGTCATTGACCTTCCAAACATGTTGAGCTTGCCTTTCCCCCTCATGCTAGCCAAATTCCTTGCACCAAGTAGAGATACTACTTGTGCTTCCAAACATCCTTAAACCCAGTTTTGCCATGAGAGTCCACCATACCTACCTATGGATTGAGTAAGATCCTTCAAGTAAGTTGTCATGTTGCAGGCAATAAAAATTACTATCTAAATATGTATGACTTATTAGTGTAGAGAAAATAAGCTTTGTACGATCTTGTTATGGAAGTAATAAAAGCGACGGACTGCATAATAAAGGTCCACATACAAGGGGCAATATAAAGTGACGTTCTTTTGCATTAAGATTTTGTGCATCCAACCCTAAACGCACATGACAACCTCTGCTTCCCTCTGCGAAGGGCCTATCTTTTACTTTATGCCTTTACTTTATGCTTGAGTAAAGGTGATCCTCACCTTTCCCTTTTTCATTTTATCCTTTGGCAAGCTCCTCGTGTTTGAAAGATCATGATATATATATCCAATTGGATGTAAGTTAGCATGGGCTATTATTGTTGACATCACCTAGAGGTGAATACGTTGGGAGGCAACACAATAAGCCCCTATCTTTCTCAGTGTCCGGCTGAAACTCCATAACCACAAGTATTGCGTGAGTGTTAGCAATTGTAGAAGGCTACAGGATAGTTGAGTATGTGAACTTGCCGAAAAGCTCTATTGTTAACTCTTTCTGATGTTATGATAAATTGCAATTGCTTCAATGACCGAGATTATAGTTTGTTAGTTCCCAATGAAGTCTTTGAACCATACTTGACATTGTGAATTGATTGTCACCTGAGCATAGGAAATCATATGATAAAATCTATATATGTTGCTGTTATAGGAATGATCATGATGCCCTCATGTATGTATTTTATTTTTATCGACACCTCTTTCTCTAAACATGTGGACATATTTTTCGATATCGGCTTCCTCTTGAGGACAAGCGAGGTCTAAGCTCGGGGGAGTTGATATGTCCATTTTGCATCATGCTTTTATATCAATACTTATGCATTATGGGTTGTTATTACACATTATATCTCAATACTTATGGCTATTCTCTCTTATTTCACAAGGTTTACCATGAAGAGGGGGAATGCCGGCAGCTGGAATTCTGGCTGGAAAAGGACCAAACATTGGAAACCTATTCTGCACTGCTCCAAAAATCCTGAAACTCCACGAAACATGTTTTTGGAATTAATAAGAACTATTGAGCGAAAGAAATACATCAGGGTGGCCACACTTTGGCCATGAGAGTGGGGGGCACCCTGCCCCCTACTGGGCATGCCCCCCTGTCTCCTGGGCCCCCTGGTGGGCCTCCGGTGTCCATCTTCTGCTATATGAGAGCTTTTACCCTGGAAAAAATCGTGGGAAGCTTACGGGACGAAACTCCGCCGCCACGAGGCGGAACCTTGGCGGAACCAATCTAGGGCTCTGGCGGAGCTGTTCTGCCGGGGACACTTCCCTCTGGGAGGAGGAAATCATCACCAACGTCATTGATAACCCACAAGTATAGGGGATCGCAATAGTTTTCGAGGGTAGAGTATTCAACCCAAATTTATTGATTCGACACAAGCGGAGCCAAAGAATATTCTCAAGTATTAACAGCTGAGTTGTCAATTCAACCACACCTGGAAACTTAGTATGTGCAGCAAAGTTTTTAGTAGCAAAGTAATATGATAGTGGTGGTAATGGTAACAAAAGTAAAGACAGCAAAAGTAATGTTTTTGGTATTTTGTAGTGATTGTAACAGTAGCGATGGAAAAGTAAATAAGCGAGAACCAGTATATGGAAAACTCGTAGGCACCGGATTAGTGATGGATAATTATGCCGGATGCGGTTCGTCATGTAACAGTCATAACATAGGGTGACACAGAACTAGCTCCAATTCATCAATGTAATGTAGGCATGTATTTCGTATATAGTCATACGTGCTTATGGAAAAGAACTTGCATGACATCTTTTGTCCTACCCTCCCGTGGCAGGGGGTCCTATTGGAAACTAAGGGATATTGAGGTATCCTTTTAATAGAGAACCGGAACAAAGCATTAGCACATAGTGAATACATGAACTCCTCAAACTATGGTCATCACCGGGAGTGGTCCCGATTGTTGTCACTTCGGGGTTGCCGGATCATAACACATAGTAGGTGACTATAGACTTGCAAGATAGGATCAAGAACTCACATATATTCATGAAAACATAATAGGTTCAGATTTGAAATCATGGCACTCGGGCCCTAGTGACAAGCATTAAGCATAGCAAAGTCATAGCAACATCAATCTCAGAACATAGTGGATACTGGGGATCAAACCCAAACAAAACTAACTCGATTACATGATAAATCTCATCCAACCCATCACCATCCAGCAAGCCTACGATGGAATTACTCACGCACGGCGGTGAGCATCATGAAATTGGTGATGGAGGATGGTTGATGATGACAACGGCGATAAATCCCCCTCTCCGGAGCCCCGAACGGACTCCAGATCAGCCCTCCCGAGAGAGATTAGGGCTTGGCTGCGGCTCCGTATCGTAAAACGCGATGATTTCTTCTGTATGATTTTTTCTCCCCGAAAGCCAGTATATAGAGTTGGAGTTGGCGTCGGAGGGCCACCAAGGGGCCCACGAGGTAGGGGGGCGCGCCCTAGGGGGGCGCACCCCACCCTCGTGGACAGGGTGTGGGCCCCCTGGTCTTCATCTTTGGCGAGGATTTTTTATTATTTTTTCTAAGATGTTCCCTGGAGTTTCAGGTCATTCCGAGAACTTTTATTTTCTGCACAAAAAACAATATCATGGCAATTCCGCTGAAAACAGCGTCAGTCCGGGTTAGTTCCATTCAAATCATACAAGTTAGAGTCCAAAACAAGGGCAAAAGTGTTTGGAAAAGTAGATACGACGGAGACGTATCAACTCCCCCAAGCTTAAACCCTTGCTTGTCCTCAAGCAATTCAGTTGACAGACTGAAAGAGAAAAAGAAAAACTTTTACAAACTCTGTTTGCTCTTGTTGTTGTAACATGAAAAGCCAGCATTAAAGTTTCAGCAAATATTATGAACTAACCATACTCACAATAACACATAGGTCTCACAATTACTCATATCAATAGCATAATCAGCTAGTGGGCCATAATAACAAAACTCGGATGACAACACTTTCTCAAAATAATCATAACATGATATAACAAAATGGTATCTCGCTAGCCCTTTCTGAGACCGCAAAACATAAATGCAGAGCACCTTTAAAGATCAAGGACTGACTAAACATTGTAATTCATGGTAAAAGAGATCCAGTCAAGTCATACCCAATATAAACCAATAATAATGAATGCAAACAACAGTGTGCTCTCCAGCTGGTGCTTTTAATAAGAAGAATGACGACTCAACATAAAAGTAAATGGATAGGCCCTTCGCAGAGGCAAGCGGGGATTTTTAGAGGTGCCAGAGCTCGATTTTAGAATAGAGATAAATTATATTTTGAGCGGCATACTTTCATTGTCAACATGACAACTAAGAGACGATGATATCTTCCATGCTAAACAAATTATAGGCGGTTCCCAAACAGAATGATAAAGTTTATACTCCCCCTCCTCCACAAGCATCAATCCATGGCTTGCTCGAAACAACGAGTGCCTCCAACATTCAACGGTTCCCAGGGGGAGTTTTGTTTGCAATTATTTTGATTTAGTTTGCATAAAGCATGGGACTGGGCATCCCAGCGACCAGCCATTTTATCGTGAATCAGGAGCGGAGTCCACTCCTCTTGAGAATAACCCGCCTAACACGGAAGATAAGGGCAGCCCTAGTTGATATATGAGCTATTCGAGCATGCAAGAAAGAATGTTTATTTGAAGGTTTAGAGTTTGGCACATACAAATTTACTTGGAACAGAAGGTAAATACTGCATATAGGTAGGTATAGTGGACTCATATGGAACAACTTTGGGGTTTAAGGAGTTTGGATGCACAAGCAGTATTCCTGCTTAGTACCGGTGAAGGCTAGCAAAAGACTCGGAAGCGACCAATTGAGAGAGCGACAACAGTCGTAAACATGCATTAAAATTAATTTACACCGAATACACTTATGAGTAGGATATAATCTACCATGAACATAAATATCATGAAGGCTATGTTGATTTTATTCAACTACATGTGTGAACATGTGCCAAGTCTAGTCACTCAATTCATTTAAAGGAGGATACCATCCCATCATACCACATCATAATCATTCTAATAGCATGTTGGCACGCAAGGTAAACCATTATAACTCATAGCTAATCAAGCATGGCACAAGCAACTATAATTTCTAAATGTCGTTGCAAATATGTTTGTTTCATAATAGCTGACTCAGGAACGATGAATCAACATATTTACAAAAACAAGAGAGGTCGAGTTCATACCAACTTTTCTCATCCCAATAACTCCATCATATATCATCATTATTGCCTTTCACTTGCACGACCGAACGATGTGTACAATATTAAGAGTGCACGTGCATTGGACTAAGCTGGAATCTGCAAGCATTCAACTCAAGAGAGAAGACGAGTAATATTGGCTCTAGGTTAAATAAACAATCATGCATATAGGAGCCACTAAGCATTTTCAATATAGTCTTCTCGATCCCCAAAAGAAAGAAAAGAAAATAAAACTATTTACACGGGAAAGCTCCCAACAAGCAAAAGAAGAACGGGAAATCTTTTTGTGTTTTGCTTTTTAATTACTACAACAAAGAAATAAACTACTACTAATTTTTTGGTTTTTTCTTAAAGTTTATCAAACACACAAGAAGAAAGCAGGAAAAAGAAAATAAACTAGCATGGATATTACAGTGAAAGAGTATGAGCACTGACATCTAGCAATGAGTGTGTGTGAACATGAATGTAATGTCGGTGGGAAATACGTACTCCCTCAAGCTTAGGCTTTTGGCCTAAGTTGGTCTATTGCCAGAGATAGCCTCGCGGATACCTGTAGGTGAAGCTAGGGTCATACTGCGATGAAGAAGAATCTGACTGCCACTGGCTGGCAACCACCTCTGGATCCCAAGAATAAACAGACTATCATGGAGGCTCATCTTGTGGCTCCGGTTCCGGGGCTGGTGTAGGGTTCCGATAGGCTTGAACGCCCACGGAACGATGTGAGGACCTGCAGACAAGTTAGACAAAGAAGGAGCAGGCAAAGTAATAGTCTCAGGGTGATTTTTATCAAAGTATAATTTATATTTGAGCTCCCCTTCACGACTCTTAACAAGAAAGTCATGCGCTAGCATACTCTTATAATCTAAATAAGCAAGGGGCAACGATGTTTCTTCCTTCTCCTCATGTCTAATAGGCATTTCAAAATATTCAGCTAGGTGCGAAGCATAAATGCCTCCAAAGATGGGGCATAACACTGACACCGGCTCCAAGATCACATAAAGCAATTTTAACATAATTTCTCTTAATGGAGCATGGTATAGTAGGTACTCCTGGATCTCCAAGTTTCTTTGGTATTCCACCCTTAAAAGTATAATTAGCAAGCATGGTGGAAATTTCAGCTTCCGATATCTTTCTTTTATTAGTAATGATATCCTTCATATACTTAGCATAAGGATTTGTTCTGGCACATCAGTTAATCGCATACGCAAAAAGATGGGTCTAATCATTTCAGCAAAGCGCTCAAAATCCTCATCATCCTTTTTCTTGGATGGTTTCGGAGGAAAAGGCATGGGTTTCTGAACCCATGGTTCCCTTTCTTTACCATGTTTCCTAGCGACGAAGTCTCTTTTATCATAACGTTGATTCCTTGATTGTGGGTTATCAAGATCAAGAGCAGGTTCAACTTCTACATCATTATCATTACTAGGTTGAGCATCATCATGAACATTATCATTAATATTTTCACTAGGTTCATGTTCATTACCAGATTGTGTTTCAGCATCAGACATAGAGATATCATTTGGATTCTCAGGTGGTTCAGCAATAGGTTCACTAGAAGTTTGCAAAGTCCTATCATTTTTCTTTTTCTTCCTTTTAGAAGAACTAGGTACATCAATATTATTTCTCTGAGAATCTTGATCGATTCTCTTAGGGTGGCCTTCAGGATACAAAGGTTCCTGAGTCATTCTACCAGTTGTAGTAGCCATTCTAACAGCATAATCATTTTTCTTACTATTCATTTCATCAAGCACTTCTTTTCGAGCTTTAAGTACTTGTTCTACTTGAGTGGTAACCATAGAAGCATGTTTGCTAACAAGTTTAAGTTCACCTCTAATATTAGCCATATGATCACCCAAGCGTTTAATCATAAAGGTATTCGGTTTTAATTGTCTACCAAAATAAGCATTAAAGTCATCTTGCTTAAACATAAAGTCATCAAACTCATCCAAGCACTGACTAGCAATTTTAGTAGGAGGGACTTCAGCTTTATCATATATATAGAGAGAATTTACCTTTACTACCTGTGTTGGGATATCGGGATCAGGAGGTTCTTAGTGAATAAGGAATTGAGATCATATACTTCTTCAATAGGCGGTAAATTAAGACCGTGTATTTCTTCAATGGGAGGTAAATTCTTAACATCTTCAGCTTTAATACCTTTTTCTTTCATAGATTACTTTGCCTCTTGCATATCTTCGGGACTGAGAAATAGAACACCTCTCTTCTTCGGAGTTGGTTTAGGAATAGGCTCAGTAATTGGCTCTGGAGCCGGCTCAGGAGGTGGCTCGGGAGGTGCCCAATTATTTTCATTTGTCAACATATTATTCAATAGAATCTCAGCTTCATCCGGTGTTCTTTCCCTGAAAAGAGAACCAGCACAACTATCTAGGTAATCTCTGGAAGCATCAGTTAGTCCATTATAAAAGATATCATGTATTTCAGGTTTCTTAAGAGGATGATCAGGCCAAGCATTAAGTAACTTGAGAAGCCTCCCCCAAGCTTGTGGGAGACTCTCTTCTTCAATTTGCACGAAATTGTATATTTCCCTTAAAGCAGCTTGTTTCTTATGAGCAAGGAAATATTTAGCAGAGAAGTAATAAACCATATCCTGGGGACTACGCACACAACCAGGATCAAGAGAATTAAACCATATCTTAGCATCACCCTTTAATGAGAACGGAAATATTTTGAGTAAATAAAGGTAGCGTGATCTCTCATTATTAGTAAATAGGGCGACTATATCATTTAACTTAGTTAGATGTGCCACAACAGTTTCAGATTCATAGCCATAGAAAGGATCAGATTCAACCAAAGTAATTATCTTTGGATCAACAGAAAATTCATAATAATCCTTATCGGGGACACAGATACGTGAATTAGCAAAAGCAGGGTCGGGTCTCATTCTATCTCTAAGAGATTCTTTACTCCGTTTAACTAGCAGCCTCTGAAGTTCATATCTATCCTGGCAGGCAAAAATAGCTGCAGAAGATTCCACATCAAAAAGAGAACCCTCAAGAATAGTAGGCATATTTTCATCATCACTCTCATCATAATATTCAGATTCAATAATTTCTCTTTCTCTAGATCTAGCAATTTGTTCATCAAGAAATTCACCAAGGGGCAAAGTAGGATCAAGCATAGAAGTAGTTTCATCATAAGTATCATGCATAGCAGAAGTGGCATCATCAATAACATGCGACATATCAGAATTCATAGCAGCAGCAGGTTTAGGTGTCGCAAGCTTACTTATAACAGAAGGTGAATCAAGTGCAGAGCTAGATGGCAGTTCCTTACCTCCCCTCGTAGTTGAGGGCAAAATAGTAGTTCGATCGTCTTTCAAGGTCTTCATAGTGTCCAGCAGATATAAATCCCAAGTGACTCAAAGAATAGAGCTATGCTCCCCGGCAACAGCGCCAGAAAAAGGTCTTGATAACCCACAAGTATAGGGGATCGCAACAATTTTCGAGGGTAGAGTATTCAACCCAAATTTATTGATTCGACACAAGCGGAGCCAAAGAATATTCTCAAGTACTAGCAGCTGAGTTGTCAATTCAACCACACCTGGAAACTTAGTATCTGCAGCAAAGTTTTTAGTAGCAAAGTAATATGATAGTGGTGGTAACGGTAACAAAAGTAAAGACAGCAAAAGTAATGTTTTTGGTATTTTGTAGTGATTGTAACAGTAGCAATGGAAAAGTAAATAAGCGAGAACCAGTATATGGAAAACTCGTAGGCACCGGATTAGTGATGGATAATTATGCCGGATGCGGTTCGTCATGTAATAGTCATAACATAGGGTGACACAGAACTAGCTCCAATTCATCAATGTAATGTAGGCATGTATTTCTTATATAGTCATACATGCTTATGGAAAAGAACTTGCATGACATCTTTTGTCCTACCCTCCCGTGGCAGGGGGTCCTATAGGAAACTAAGGGATATTAAGGTATCCTTTTAATAGAGAACCGGAACAAAGCATTAGCACATAGTGAATACATGAACTCCTCAAACTATGGTCATCACCGGGAGTGGTCCCGATTGTTGTCACTTCGGGGTTGCCGGATCATAACACATAGTAGGTGACTATAGACTTGCAAGATAGGATCAAGAACTCACATATATTCATGAAAACATAATAGGTTCAGATTTGAAATCATGGCACTCGGGCCCTAGTGACAAGCATTAAGCATAGCAAAGTCATAGCAACATCAATCTCAGAACATAGTGGATACTAGGGATCAAACCCTAACAAAACTAACTCGATTACATGATAAATCTCATCCAACCCATCACCGTCCAGCAAGCCTACGATGGAATTACTCACGCACGGCGGCGAGCATCATGAAATTGGTGATGGAGGATGGTTGATGATGACGACGGCGAGGAATCCCCCTCTCCGGAGCCTCGAACGGACTCCAGATCAGCCCTCCCGAGAAAGATTAGGGCTTGGCGGCGGCTCTGTATTGTAAAACGCGATGATTTCTTCTCTCTAATTTTTTTCTCCCCGAAAGCCAATATATGGAGTTGGAGTTGGCGTTGGAGGGCCACTAGGGGACCCACGAGGTAGGGGGCGCGCCCTAGGGGGGGGGGGCGCCCCCAGCCTCATGGACAGGGTGTGGGCCCCCTGGTCTTCATCTTTGGCAAGGATTTTTTATTATTTTTTCTAAGAAGTTCCGTGGAGTTTCAGGTCATTCCGAGAACTTTTATTTTCTGCACAAAAAACAACATCATGACAATTCTGCTGAAAACAACGTCAGTCCGGGTTAGTTCCATTCAAATCATACAAGTTAGAGTCCAAAACAAGGGCAAAAGTGTTTGGAAAAGTAGATACGACGAAGACGTATTAGTCATCACCAACGATCCTCTCATCGGGAGGGGGTCAATCTCCATCAACATCTTCACCAGCACCATCTCCTCTCAAAACCCTAGTTCATCTCTTGTATCCAATCTTGTATCGAAACCACAAATTGGTACCTGTGGGTTGCTAGTACTGTTGATTACTCCTTGTAGTTGATGCTAATTGGTTTACTTGGTGGAAGATCATATGTTCAGATCCTTAATGCATATTATTACTCCTCTGATTATGAACATGAATATGCTTTGTGAGTAGTCATGTTTGTTCCTGAGGACATGGGTGAAGTCTTGCTATTAGTAGTCATGTGAATTTGGTATTCGTTGGATATTTTGATGAGATGTATGTTCTCTTTTCCTCTAGTGGTGTTATGTGAATATCGACTACATGACACTTCACCATTATTTGGGCCTAGAGGAAGGCATAGGGAAGTAATAAGTAGATGATGGGTTGCTAGCGTGACAGAAGCTTAAACTCTAGTTTATGTGTTGCTTCGTTAGGGGCTGATTGGGATCCATGTGTTTAATGTGATGGTTAGGTTTACCTTAATACTTCTTTTGTAGTTGCGGACGCTTGCAATAGGGGTTAATCATAAGTGGGATGCTTGTCCAAGTAAGGGCAGTACCCAAGCACCGGTCCACCCACATATCAAATTAACAAAGTACCGAACGCGAATCATATGAACGTGATGAAAACTAGCTTGACGATAATTCCCATGTGTCCTCGGGAGCTCCTTTCTCATTATTAGAAATTGTCCAGGATTATCCTTTGCTACATAAAGGATTGGGCCACCTTGCTGCACTTTATTTACTTGTTACTCGTTACTATTTATCTTATATCAACCAAGATGAATTTATTACACCAAGATGTTTCCTAAGCATGAAAACTTCACAACATAGTAAAAGTTAATGTTTCCTAAGCATGAAAACTTCACAACACAAAACTCAACAGAAAACTCATAAGCTCCGTTAGTATAAGAAAATAAATCACCACTTTTGGTACTGTTATGAACTCATTCTAAATTCATCTTGGTGTAATATCTATTGTATTCCAACTTTCTAAGGTTCATACCCTCCGATACACACATAGATTCATCAAAATAAGCAAACAACACATAGAAAACAGAATCTGTCAAAAACAGAACAGTCTGTAGTAATCTGTAACTCTCGAGTACTTCTTTCACTCCAAAATTTTTAAAATAAATTGGATGACGTGAGGAATTTTTCTATTAATATTCTGCAAAAATAATCTACTTAAAAGCACTCTTATGTTGAAATTGAAAATTATTCACGTGAGCACAAAGTTTCTGTTTTTTACACCAAGATCGCATTAACTTTCACCCAAGTCTTCCCAAAGGTTCTACTTGGCACTTTATTGAAACAAAAGCTATAGAACATGATTACTATAGTAGCTTAATCATGTGGACACACAAAAACAGTAGGGGTAAATGTTGGGTTGTCCCCCAACAAGCGCTTTTCTTTAACGGCTTTTTAGCTAGGCATGATGATTTCAATGATGCTCACATAAAGATAAGAACTGAAACATAAAGATAGCATCATGAAGTATATGACTAACACATTTAAGTCTAACCCACTTCCTATGCATAGGGATTTTGTGGCAAAATAACTTATGGGAACAAGAATCAACTAGCATGGGGAAGCAAAACAATCATAGCTTCAAGATTTTCAACACATAGAGAGGAAACTTGATATTTTCGCAATTCCTACAAGCATATATTCCTCCTTCCTAATAATTTTCAGTAGCATCATGAATGAATTCAATAGTATAACCATCACATAAAGCATATTTTCATGATTCCCAAGCGTATAAATTTTATTACTCTCCGCATAAGCAAACTCAACAAAATAACTATCATGTGAGGCATGATCCAATTGAAAATTAAAATCAAGATGACAAGTTTCATGGTTATCATTATTCTTTATAGCATACATGTCATCACAATAATCATCATAGATAGCAACTTTGTTCTCATAATCAATTGGAGGTTACCTCTTCCGAAATAGTGGATTCATCACTAAATAAAGTCATTACCTCTACAAATCCACTTTGATCATTATTAAAATAAGAATCAACACCTTCCAAAATAGTGGGATCAATAGTACCTAAAGTTGACACTCTTGCAAACCCACTTTCATCAGTATAATCATCATAAATAGGAGGCATGCTATCATCATAATAAATTTTCTCATCAAAACTTGGCGGACAAAAAATATCATCTTCATCAAACGTAGCATCCCAAAGCTTGTGGTTTTGCATACCATTAGCATCATGGATATTCAAGGAATTCATACTAATGTAGCGATCCCGACTTCAGATGGTCAAATCTCTCTGCCTACGTGTCATCCCTGGATTAGTAATGCTGACACACACAGTACTTGAGGGATTTATGACAGAGTGCAATCACACATTTATTACATCGAATGTCTCAAAAGACAAATAATTACAACAATATGGCTTAAGGCCATCTATGTCACACCCTAGCTAGTTCATGCATTAGAGTGTTGCATCATGTCTATTCCATTCAAAAGAAACTTGAAATGGGGATGACAAAACCCCCAGCCCCCTCTGAACCCAACTAGGGTTTACTAAAAATATTTTCAATGAACCTGAAATGCCCTTCTAAAATGTCCATCATTTTTGTCTTGGTTCAGAACCTCTGCCAAAAGTGATGCACAATTTTCTAGGTCATCCTAACTTCTTTGAATTAAATCATAAGTATTCGAATTTGGACATTTAAAATCTATAAAATATTGTAATGTCCAAATAATCCTAAACTGAAATGTTCCATGTTGTTTATATTCTAAACAGTGGGCATGAGCAGTTTGGGGATTTTTGGAGTTGCCTAGGTATTTTTAGAAAGTCCACAAAGTTATAGAAAAAAATAGAAAAAGAAATAAAAAGAGAGAGAGGGAAACTAACCTGGCAGCCCACCAGCTGGCCCACCTAGCCGGCCAAGCCCAGCAGCCGCTCCAGCAAGCTGCTTGACTTGGCTAGGCCGGCAGGCAGGTGCTCGACGGCGACTCCAGCGCGCGCCACGCAGCTGCTCGCCGCCCTGCTTCCTCCCCTCGCTGCCCTGCTGGCCTGGACGACCTCCACGTCGCGCCCCGACCCCTCTGGACATGCCCATTCTCCCCCTGCCTCTCTCCCTCGCTCTCCACCGCCATGGCCGACGCTGCCGCGCCCGCACCACCGTGAAGCTCACGCTCCCCGGCATCCCTGCGCCGTGCCATCGTGTCCAGGAGCTTCGCCGCCCTCCTCTCCTTCGAGCTAGCCGAGCCTCGAGTGCTCGCTTGCCCCGAGGCCTCTGCACCAACCTCGCCCGACCCCGCCACCGCCGGAGATCCCTTTCTCCGTCGCCACCGCACCAGCTCGTCCCCGACCGCGCCATCTGCTCCTACGTGACCGTCGTGAGCCCAGCTACCTTCTCCCCCTTCCCTTTCTCGCTCTCGTGCACCACAGTGAGCACACGAAGCTTCACCGCACGCGCCGCCGCCGACCTCATCGCCGACATGACTCCGGCCACCCACCGGCCACACCACCATGTCCAACACACTCACCGCACTCGTAGGCGCCCAACGCGCCACTCCACGCGCCTCGCCGTGCCATGTAGCCTCGGGTATGACCTCGCCCGAACTCCGGCTACCACCAAGGTCGTCGCCGACGATGTTCCCGGCCACCCCGAGCTCCACCACTGCCACCAAACGACGCGGCTCGCTCCCCGCGTCCTGTAGATGCCCTCCGCCGCCCTTTTGGTCGCTGGAGCACGAAAACACACTTCCACGGCCGCGTCTGGCATCGCTGGCGGCTAAACGCCGGCGGGTTTGACCCCATTAACCTTTGACTGGGTGGGCCCAGGTTGACTTCCCCCCTGAGTCTATGACAAGTGGGGCCCGCTCTGCTAATTAACCTAGATTAACACTAACTAAATTTAGTTAGTTTAACTAACTACTAACACACGGGACCCACTGGTCAGTTTGACGTGGACCAGCTCCGTTGACCACTGACATCATCCTGACGTAATGCTGACGCAGTAAATTATTTACTGGAATTATTTTTACATAGGAAATTCCAGAAAATACCACAAACTTCAAAAAATCATAGAAATTAATCTGTAGCTCCAAATGCAAAGTGTTATATATGAAAAATGATCAGAAAAATCCAATCTATCCATTTGTAAAGGTTTCATGCATGTTCAAGCAAGCTAACCTGCTGTTTAGCATAGAACAAGATAAAGCACTTAAAGGGGCCACTTATGAGTTTGAAACTTGATCTTTGGTTCAAAATAGTTCAAACCCGTCTGGTCTTAGTTGCATTAGCCCAATACACTCATTTTGCCATGTCTCATGCATGCATCATATTGTTGCATATTGTTTGGTGATGATTGTGTACCGGTGCTCTCTGCGGCAGGTTCTGCCCCCGAGGAGTACCGTGATTTACCTAACGAAGAACAATACCAGTGCACCGACCCATCAGGCAAGCAACCAACCATTTGATCATATCGATACAATCCCATGTTCTCGCTTCTACTCTCTTTTACTGCATTAAGACAACACGATTCAAACTGCTGTGTGCTACGATAGTTGAACCCATTTCCTCCGCATGACGTGTCATTGCCACAGTAACTAGATGAAACCCACCAGCATGTGTAGGAGTTGATTGAGCCATATGAATGTGTTGTTCCTACCTTGCTATGCCTGCTATGCTTAGAGTCGTGTCAGGTCTGGTTCATCCGGGTGATGGGCTAGAGTGAAATGATCATGTGGGTATGAGAGTAAGGTGTTGAACACGATTTGGTAAAGGTATCGATGAGAGGCCATGTAGGAGTACATGGTGGATTGTTTCATTGAAGCCGTCCCTAAGCACTGTGATCTGTATGCGTGATTTAAGATTCAACTACTACCATACATTGGGATCCTTAATTGACTCGCTCGACTTCTTACTCACCCTAGCCCTCTATCCAGGAGTTGGAAGTAGTTTCTGGTGTTTGTAGCTTACTAGAGGCCATGGACAGCGCTGACCACGGGGAGGGCTGTGATGCCGTAGTTACGTGGCCGTGTACACCGGGCACCCGTTAGGTGTCTCGGAACCCTATACACATCGTTCGGGGCCGTATGTGGAAACCTTGGCCAGACTCCCTACGGATGGAACCTGAATAGGCGATAAACCTGGACTAGAGACTTAGGTGTTTAGGTAGGTCGTGGTCTACACCCACGTCGGCTTTCGCTTGAAGTCTGCCGAGCACATGTCGTGTGCAGACGCTAAGTGGTGGAAACATGTATGAGGAAGTACACCCCTGCAGGGTTAACATCATCTATTCGAATAGCCACGTCCGTGGTAAAGGACTATTTGGTTGCCTATACAGTTCATAGACAAGTAAATGGAAACTACTAAAAGCCTCAAGATAAGCGTGAGTGCCGAGGATGGCTCTTTCGTAGGAAGGCGGAGGTGGGTCCTCGGTAGTGTATTGAAGTGGTGAGTAGTCGACTCGAGTGCGCAAAACCATTTCAAGTTGGAGTCTCGTAGGATAGCTTACCCAAGAGTCAAAGCTGGCTTGCTGCAATAACCCCACCAACCCTTCTTGATAATGTGCATGTATGTAGGATCTGATGTAAGTCTTGCTGAGTACCTTTGTACTCACGTTGCTTTAATTTACGTTTTACAGAAGATGCTACAACCCCTTCTGACGGGTTTTTCGTAGACGTTGATATCGATGAGTAGGCTGAAGCCTAGGTGGTGATCCTGAGCTCATGAAGGACCATGTAGTATAGTCAGGCTTTATTTTACTAGTTGTCTGTACTCATACAAGTTACTTCTGATGTTGGCTTGTATGCTGGTATGACTTGAATGTGGGTCGTGTGACCCATACTTGTGTGTATGATATGTATGGCTCTCTAAGCCTTTAAATAAAGTACTTGTGTTGTAGAGTCATGTTGTGATGCCTTGTTGTATTTGCACATATCGAGCATATTGTGTGTAGGATTGAAATGCTTGGTATGTGTGGGTTCTAACTATCTAGTTGTTTATCCTTAGTAGCCTCTCTTACCGGGAAATGTCTCCTAGTGCTTCCACTGAGCCATGGTAGCTTCCTACGGCTCTGGAACACTTAGGCTGGCCGGCATGTGTCCTTCTTCGTTCCTGTGTCTGTCCCTTCGGGAAAATGTCACGCGATGAATACCGGAGTCCTGTTAGCCCGCTACAACCCGGTTTACCGGAGTCCTGCTAACCCAGTGCTACAGCCCGGATTCACTCGCTGATGACCGACACGTTCGATGCTGGGTCATGGATGCCTGTCCCTGTAAGTCTGTGCCACTTAGGGTTTATGACTAGCCATGTTAGCCCGGGCCCCTTATCATATGGAGGCTAGCGACACTATCATATACGTGTGCCAAAAGGCGCAAACGGTCCCGGGTAATGTAAGGCGACACCCGTTGGAATGTCGTGCGTGAGGCCACAAAGTGATATGAGGTGTTACATGCTAGATGGATGTGGCATTGAAGTCGTGGTCCTGACAGCGTTGGCATCAGAGCCGGACTTCCTTTAGGTTCTCCAAGCCAAACTGGTCGATGTTGAGTCTAGAAATGCTTTAGTTATATGTAGGGGAATTGATTGTGGGATGGAATGTAAGGCTCTTTTTACTCCTTTACCTCTTGGCATTCTGATCTGAGTCAGTCCATTCTTCCACCGGGGGTCAAGGATTAGGATCTCTTCTCTCTATCAGGCTCACGTGTTACTAATCAGTAGTACCTTATAGATTTGATGGTTACAAGCCTAGTTCAGTTCTACTACCCCATTATGTTGCTAAGTTGGACCCAGAATCTTGATATGATATTGTTGAGTGTCTATGCAACTCTTTGCAAAATGTCTCAAAATCTTTTTTGAGCATTTACAGCCGTTATGCTGTCCAAATTCTGCTAGAAATTCTAATGCCTTGGTATTATATCATGTTTCAGATGGCTTCACAGAATCAAGTGGTCCGTCTGACTCGATGCCTCGATGTACCTAGCCATACAGCCATGTTGGTCCGGGTAATGACCAAGGCTGGATACCGTTGGTATCCCGAGTACACCATCGAGGAGCAATATAGGGACTTCAATCAAAGTCAATACCTCTGCACTGTCCAGATATTTCCAAGCTATCCTGGATCCACCGAACCCCTCCATTGCTCATATGGACTTGGGGTTACTATCGTGATGGCTGTGCAAGACACTGCATATTCGATGATGACTATCATATGGTCCAGAACCTCCTTGCTCCGGAACACTGAGCTCCGCTATATGCCGATGTCACTTCCTGGGCCAGAAGGTTACTTCACCGCTATCTACACCGACTCTTCTAATGAGGATTCTCTGCTTCGCACTACCACACAGTTGCTTGAGGACAAGGACCGTAAAAACCGTGCCTTGCGACTGGAGCTGTTTAACTCCCGTTCTGATCACTGGGCCACCTTGACCCGGTTTGTACCTGCTGTGCAGGCAGGGTATATGGATATGCGGGGTCTCTACCCCGTGCGGTCTACTCCGCCAGACCATATGGATTGGCGAGATGTAGGGGGCATCACTCCTCCCCGTGGACCTCTTTTGCCACCGTTTGATGGTCCCAAGCCACACCCGAGTCCTTATGAACCGCAGGCTCCATGGGATCAGCTGTTTCTGGATGATCAAGTTCAGCTTCCAGGACATGGGGGTAACTTCTATGAGGATTACTACGGAAATGTCTGAGCTGCTAGTAGCACCACTAGTATTGTAACAGTTATATCGTCCACCGTCCTGCGTGACTTGTGGGATATGACTTAGCGTGTACCACCTTCCGGAGGTGTAGAAAAATAATGTATAGGAGCTTGGGATGCCTCCGATGAGATGTAATCTTCCTTTCACCGTAGTAGTACTTCATTTGGTCTTGTACTAAACCTTGTATGGTGTGTATGATGATGGAATAAAAGAAGCAGTTTCTGTATTTACCATGTCATACGGATGATCATCTTGCATTACGAGTTATCCATTACATTCTACATTTCTATGTCAGAATCTTATCATTCTGGACTAAACCATTGTCTTGTTTTCCTAGGATGCTTAACACCCGCAACAACCCTGCTCCCCCGGAGCAAGCCGAAGGCAGTGGAGTCAGGGATGCAAACCTGCCTCACCCTCCTTCTCTGGCCGAGGTTATGCTGGAGGCGGAGAGAAACAAGCGGGAGACCAACCGTTTGTTGGAGCGCATCGAACAGAACACAACACAGCATCAGAGGAATAACTTGGTGTCGCTCAGCGACTTCATCAAGTTACATCCACCCACCTTCCGCCACTCCGTCGAGCCTCTCGACGCTGATGACTAGCTTCGCAGCATTACTCACAAGCTACGTTCTGCACTCGTAGCTGAGGCTGATAAGGTCACCTTTGCTGCATATCATCTCGAAGGCCCCGCCAGTCTCTAGTGGGAGAACTATGAAGCCATGCGCCCAGCTGGCCATGTCACTACTTGGGTAGAATTTAGTGAGGCTTTCCGTGAACATCACATTCCGGAGGGTCTTATGGACCGTAAACGTGAGAAGTTCTGTAGTTTCACCCAAGGTCGACTCTCTGTGGACGCTTACATCAGGGAGTTCGGTAACTTAGCACGCTATGCCACTAAAGAAGTCTCCACCGATGCCAAGAAGCAAGCAAGGTTCCGCAAGGGACTTAGCCCCATGCTTCGCCGAGATCTTCGTCTGCATGAGTGCACCTCCTTTCAGAAGCTTGTGAACAAAGCCATCAGTGTTGAGACGGGTCAGACCGATTTCGAAGCAACACGCAAGCATGGCTGTGACTTGGGTTCCTCATCCGGTGTTGGACCACAGAAGCGCCGGGTGTGGGTGCCTAACACTGCCCTGCCACCTAGGTTCACACCGAGACCATCCTATCAGGTGCCTCATCCAGCTCAGCAGTATGCACCAGCTAAGCCCTATGGTGGGCCAACCAACAATGCTCCTCCATGCACCAGCTCTGTGACGTGCTTCAAGTGTGAGGAATCGGGCCACTACATGCGTGAGTGTCCCCAGACCAACCCCAACCAGTCTGGAACGGCTGTTGGCCGTGGCAAGCCAGGAAGGAAGGTGTACTACGCCAAGCTGGCCACCACTGCATGTGGCCATGTGAATTGTGTCTCACCTGAAGAGGCTCAAGAGGATTCCGATGTCGTTCTCGGTATGCTCCTTGTTAATTGCCACCCGGCATCTGTTCTTTTCGATACTGGAGCATCTCATTCATTCATATCCGAAAACTATGCTCGCTTGCATAACACCGCATTCTGTGACCTGCCTTCCACCATGGAGATTTCTACTCCTGGTTCTAGATGGAAAACCTCTAGAGTAAGCCATTGGAATGAAATCCAAGTCGACAGACTTGTTTTCCTTGCATCATTGATAGCCCTCAAATCCTCGGATATTAATATCATCTTGGGTATGTACTGGATGTCAGCCCATCATGCCAAGATTGATTGCTTCTCTAGGACTGTTCAACTTACACATCCTTCGAGAAAGATAGTCAATGTCTTGACCCGAATAGCCAAGCGACAGCTATATTCCCTTAATGCCAGTCCCTTGCCAGACCTCAAAGATGTTCTGATAGTCTGTGATTTTCCGGATGTCTTTCCAGAAGAATTGCCAGGTATCCCACTTGACAGAGATGTTGAGTTTGTGATAGATCTCATTCCAGGAACTGTCCCAATTTCTAGAAGACCCTATAAGATGGCACCACTAGAACTAGCCGAGCTTAAGAAACAACTCGATGAGTCCTTGAAAAAGGGTTTCATCCGTCCTAGTTCATCCCCATGGGCTTGCCCCGTCCTCTTCATCAAGAAGAAGGATGGTACAGACCGGATGGTTGTAGATTATCGACCCGTTAACTTGGTCACAATAAAGAACTAGTATCCGCTCCCCAGGATCAATGACCTGTATGATCAGCTCGCTGGATCCTCAGTCTTCTCTAAGATGGATTTGAGGTTGGGCTACTATCAAATCAAAATCAGGAACGGGGACATTCCCAAAACGGCCTTTGTTACTCGTTACGGCCAATACGAGTACACCGTCATGTCCTTCGGGTTAACCAACGCTCCAGCCACCTTCTCGCGGTTAATGAACTCAATGTTCATGGAGTATTTGGGTAAATTCGTCGTGGTTTACCTCGATGATATACTCATCTACTCCAAGAACGAGGAAGAACATGCCAAGCATCTAAGACTAGTGTTGATGAAACTTCGAGAGCATCGCCTTTATGCCAAGTTCTCTAAATGCGAATTTTGGTTGCCAGAAGTGACCTATCTAGGACATGCAATTTCTGGTAAGGGTATTGCTGTCAATCCCGAGCAAGTTCAAGCCGTCCTTAATTGGACTCCACCTGAATTGGTCAAGCAAATTCGGAGTTTCCTTGGCTTAGCGAGCTATTGTCGTCGCTTTGTCGAGAATTTCTCCAAAATTGCTAAACCACTAACTGAACTCCTCAAGAAGATACAAAGTTCAAGTGGACTCCACAATGTGAGCACAGTTTTCAGGAACTGAAAAGATGCCTAACTTCTGCTCCCGTACTGGTTCCACTAGACTTCTCCAAGGACTTTGTTATCTATTGAGACGCCTCGCGACAAGAACTAGGTTGTATTCTCATGCAAGATCGTCATGTAAGTGCTTATGCTTCACGGCAATTGTACCCACATGATGAAAATTATCCTACTCATGATCTAGAGCTTGCAGCTGTAGTCCATGCACTCAAAACCTGCCGACATTACCTCCTCGGTAATCGTTGCGCAATCTTCACTGATCACAAAAGTCTGGAGTACATATTCACCCAACCATATTTGAATCTCAGGCAAAGACGTTGGGTCGAGTTGATCACAGATTTCGACTTAGGGACAACTCACACCCCGGGAAAAGCCAACGTCATGGCTGATGCAGTAAGTCATAAATCTTATTGTAACAACCTGATGTTACAAAAAAGTCAACCACTTCTGCACGAGGAATTTTGGAAGCTTAACCTTCACATCGTTCCTCAAGGATTCCTTTCCACCTTAGTGGCGAAACCTACCCTTACGGATCATATCATAACCGTCCAGCGGTATGACAAGGGGATATCTCGGATCAAGGAGAACATGGCTAGCGGAGTTGCTACATATTTCTCCGTGAATGATCAAGGTGTTGTGTACTTCGGAAACCGCTTAGTGGTTCCCAAGAAGTGGCAACTACAACATTTGATCCTTAAGGAGGCTCATGAATCTCCTCTAACCATTCATCCCGGTAGCACTAAAATGTATCAGGACCTACGCCAGAGGTTCTGGTGGACTAGGATGAAGAGGGAAATTGCTCAGTTTGTTGCTATGTGTGACGTCTGTTGTCGTGTAAAAGTAGAGCATCAACGGCCTGCTGGCACCCTTCAACCTCTAGCTATTCCTGAATGGAAATGGGATAAAATTGGTATGGACTTCATCACCGGGTTTCCCAGGACCAAGAGAGGGAATAATGCTATCTTCGTCGTTACCGATCGTCTTTCCAAAGTGGCCCATTTCTTGCATGTTCGCGAGAGTATAACCGCTAGTCAGTTAGGAGACTTGTACATCTCCCGAATAGTGTCCCTCCATGGTGTTCCACTGGAAATTAACTCGGATCAAGGAAGTCTCTTCACCTCTCGATTTTGGGAAACTTTCCAAAATGCTATGGGAACCCGCCTATCCTTTAGCACCGCCTTTCACCCTCAATCAAGTGGTCAAATAGAACGTGTCAACCAGATTCTAGAATACATGCTTCGAGCTTCTGTTATCTCATTCAGAATGGATTGGGAGAAATGCCTTCCATTTGCCGAATTTGCTTATAACAACAGCTATCAATCTAGCTTGGGTAAAGCCCCTTTTGAAGTTCTCTATGGACGAAGGTGTCAAACGCCTCTTAACTGGTCAGAAACTGGGGAAAGACAATTCTTTGGCTCGGATATGATCCACGAAGCAGAAGAGCAAGTTCGCATCATTCTTGAAAAGTTGAAAACAACTCAATCTCGTCAAAAGAGTCACTATGACCGAAAACATAAGGCCATGACTTTTGAGGTTGACGAGAAGGCTTACCTTTGGGTTACTTCTCTGAAGGGAACCCATCATTTCGGTATCAAAGGCAAATTGGCTGCTCATTACATTGGACCCTTTCGCATTCTTGCCAAACGAGGAGAAGTTGCCTACTAGTTGGAACTACCTCCGCATCTCTCCAGACTCCACGATGTCTTCCACGTCTCTCAACTCAGGCCTTGTTTCTCGGATCCTATCCATGGAGTGGACCACGAAACGCTTGATCTTCAAGACAACCTCACGTATTGAGAGTACCCCGTTCATATCCTCGATCAAGCCGAGCGTACCACTCGACGTCATAATATCAACTTTCTCAAGGTTCAATGGTCGCACCATTCTGAGAAAGAAGCAACTTGGGAAAGGGAGGATCGTCTTCGACTTGAGTATCCAGCCTTCTTCCCGGAGGATCCTAAATCTCAGGACGAGATTCTTTTGAGTGGGGTTGAGTTGTCACACCCTAGCTAGTTCATGCATTAGAGTGTTGCATCATGTCTATTCCATTCAAAAGAAACTTGAAATGGGGATGACAAAACCCCCAGCCCCCTCTAAACCCAACTAGGGTTTACTAAAAATATTTTCAATGAACCTGAAATGCCCTTATAAAATGTCCATCATTTTTGTCTTGGTTCAGAACCTCTGCCAAAAGTGATGCACAATTTTCTAGGTCATCCTAAGTTCTTTGAATTAAATCATAAGTATTTGAATTTGGATATTTAAAATCAATAAAATATTTTAAATGTCCAAATAATCCTAAACTGAAATGTTCCATGTTGTTCATATTCTAAACAGTGGGCATGAGCAGTTTGTGGTTTTTTGGAGTTGCCTAGGTATTTTTAGAAAGTCCACAAAGTTACAGAAAAAAATAGAAAACAGAAATAAAAAGAGAGAGAGGGAAAGTAACCTGGCATCCCACCAGCCGGCCCACCTAGCCGGCCCAGCCCAACAGCCGCTCCAGCGAGCTGCTTGAGTTGGCCAGGCAGGCAGGCAATTGCTCGACGGCGACTCCAGCGCGCGCCACGCAGCTGCTCGCCGCCCTGCTTCCTCCCCTCCCCGCCCTGCTGGCCTGGACGACCTCCACGTCGAGCCCCGACCCCTCTAGACACGCCCATTCTCCCCCTGCCTCTCTCCCTCGCTCTCCACCGCGGTGGTCGATGCTGTCGTGCCCGCACCACCGTGAAGCTCGCGCTCTCCGTCGTCCCTACGCCGCGCCATCGTGTCCAGGAGCTTCACCGCCCTCCTCTCCTTCGAGCAAGCCGAGCCCCGAGTGCTCGCTTGCCCCGATGCCTCTGCACCAACCTCTCCCGACCCCGCCACCGCCGGAGATCCCTTTCACCGTCGCCGCCGCACCAGCTCGTCCCCGACCGCGCCGTCTGCTCCTACGTGACCATCGTGAGCCCGGCTACCTTCTCCCCTTCCCTTTCTCGCTCTCGTGCACCACAGCAAGCACACGAAGCTTCACCGCACGCGCCGCCGCTGAGGTCATCGCCGACGTGACTCCGGCCACCCACCGGCCACACCATCGTGTCCAACACACTCACCGCACTCGCAGGCGCCCAATGCGCCACTCCACGCGCCTCGCCGTGCCCCGTAGCCTCGGGTACGAGCTCGCCCGAACTCCGGCGACCGCCAAGGTCGTCGCTGGCAATGTTCCCGGCCACCCCGAGCTCCACCACTGCCACCAAACGACGCGGCTCGCTCCCCGCGTCCTGTAGATGCCCTCCGCCGCCCTTTTGGTCGCCGGAGCACGAAAACGCACTTCCACCACCGCGTGTGGCCTCGCCGGCGGCTAAACGCCGGAGGGTTTGACCCCGTTGACCTTTGATTAGGCGGGCCCGGGTTGACTTCCCTCCTGAGTCTATGACAAGTGGGGCCCGCTCTGCTAATTAACCTAGATTAGCACTAACTAAATTTAGTTAGTTTAACTAACTACTGACAGGCGGGACCCACTGGTTAGTTTGACCTGGACCAGCTCCGTTGACCACTGACGTCATCCTGATGTAATCCTGACGCGGTAAATTATTTACTGGAATTATTTTTACATAGGAAATTCCAGAAAATACCAGAAACTTCAAAAAAATCATAGAAATTAATATGTAGCTCCAAATGCAAAGTGTTATATATGAAAAATGATCAGAAAAATCCAATCTATCCATCTGTACTGGTTTCATGCATGTTTAAGCAAGCTAACCTGCTGTTTAGCACAGAACAAGATAAATCACTTAAAAGGGACACTTATGAGTTTGAAACTTGAATCTTTTGTTCAAAATAGTTCAAACCCATCTGGTCTTAGTTGCATTAGCCCAATACACTCATTTTGCCATGTCTCATGCATGCATCATATTGTTGCATATTGTTTGGTGATGATTGTGTATCGGTGCTCTCTGCGGCAGGTTCTGCCCCTGAGGAGTACCGTGATTACCCCAACGAAGAACAATACCAGTGCACCGACCCATCAGGCAAGCAACCAACCACTTGATCATACTGATACAATCCCATGTTCTCGCTTCTGCTCTCTTTTACTACATTAAGACAATGCGATTCAAACTGCTGTGTGCTATGGTAGTTGAACCCATTTCCCTGTCATTGCCACAGTAACTAGATGAAACCCACTAGCATGTGTAGGAGTTGATTGAGCCATATGTATGTGTTGTTCCTACCTTGTTATGCCTGCTATGCTTAGAGTTGTGTCAGGTCTGGTTCATCTGGGTGATGGGCTAGAGTGAAATGATCATGTGGGTATGAGAGTAGTGTGTTGAACACGATTTGGTAAAGGTAACGACGAGAGGCCATGTAGGAGTACATGGTGGGTTGTTTCATTGAAGCCGTCCCTAAGCACTGAGATCTATATGTGTGATTTAAGATTCAGCTACTACCATACATTGGGATCCTTAATTGACTCGCTCGACTTCTTACTCACCCTAGCCCTCTGTCTCGGAGTTGCAAGTAGTTTCTGGTGTTTGTAGCTTACTGGAGGCCGTGGACAGTGCTAACCGCGGGGTGGGCTATGATGCGGTAGGTACGTGGCTGGGTACACCGGGCACCCGTTAGGTGTCTCGGAACCCTGTACACATCGTTCGGGGCCGTATGTGGAAACCTCAGCCGGACTCCCTGTGGATGGAACCTGAATAGGCAATAAACCTGGACTAGAGACTTAGGTGTTTAGGTAGGTCGTGGTCTACACCCACGTCAGCTTTTGCTTGAAGTCTGCCGAGCACATGTCGTGTGCAGACGCTAAGTGGTGGAAACATGTATGAGGAAGTACACCCCTGCAGGGTGAACATCATCTATTCAAATAGCCGCATCCGCGGTAAAGTACTACTTGGTTGCCTATACAGTTCATAGACAAGTAAATGGAAACTACTAAAAGCCTCAAGATAAGCGTGAGTGTCGAGGATGGCTCTTCGGTAGGAAGGCGTAGGTGGGTCCTCGGTAGTGTATTGAAGTGGTGAGTAGTGGACTCGAGTGTGCAAAACCATTTCAAGTTGGAGTCTCGTAGGATAGCTTATCCAAGAGTCAAAGCTGGCTTGCTGCAATAACCCCACCAACCCTTCTTGATAATGTGCATGTATGTAGGATATAATGTAAGTCTTGCTGAGTACCTTTGTACTCATGTTGCTTTAATTTACATTTTACAGAAGATGTTGCAACCCCTTCTGACGGGTTCTTCATAGACGTTGATATCGATGAGTAGGCTGAAGCCCAGGTGGTGATCCTGAGCTCATGAAGGACCATGTAGTATAGTTAGGCTTACCCAAGCCTCTTTTATTTTACTAGTTGTCTGTACTCAGACAAGTTACTTCCATTGTTGGCTTGTATGCTTGTATGACTTGAATGTGGGTCGTGTGACCCGTACTTGTGTGTATGGTATGTATGGCTCTCTAAGCCTTTAAATAAAGTACTTGTGTTGTAGAGTCATGTTGTGATGCCTTGTTGTATTTGCACATATCGAGCATATTGTGTGTAGGATTGAAATTCTTGGTATGTGTGGGTTCTAACTATCTAGTTGTTTATCCTTAGTAGCCTCTCTTACCGGGAAATGTCTCCTAGTGCTTCCACTGAGCCATGGTAGCTTGCTACGGCTCTGGAACACTTAGGCTGGCCGGCATGTGTCCTTCTTCGTTCCTGTGTCTGTCCTTTAGGGGAAATGTCACACGATGAATACCGGAGTCCTGTTAGCCCGCTACAACCCGGTTTACCGGAATCCTGCTAGCCCAGTGCTACAGCCCGGATTCACTCGCTGATGACCGACACATTCGATGCTGGGTCATGGATGTCTGTCGCTGTAAGTGTGTGCCACTTTGGGTTTACGACTAGCCATGTCAGCCCGAGCTCCTTATCATATGGATGCTAGTGACACTATCATATACGTGTTCCAACAGGCGCAAACGGTCCTGGGCAAAGGTAAGGTGACACCCGTGGGAATACCGTGCGTGAGGTCGCAAAGTGATATGAGGTGTTACATGCTAGATCGATGTGGCATTGAGTCAGGGTCCTGACAATCTAAATAAAATAATAGAGGAAGGCTTGGAAGGTAAAGTGAGTCCATCAACTCCAACGACATAGCTGAGTGAATGACAACGACCTAGCACACCTTACTCTTCATCTGAAAAGTCTGCAACATGATATGTTGCAGCCCGAAACGGGTCAGCACATGGAATAGGCTGGCTAGATAACACAATAGTGCAATGATATAATAAATACTATCACTACATGCATATATGGCTAGTGGAGGCTCTAAGTTTATTTTTGCATAAAGCCAATTTTATCCTACGACAAACGAATATATTTTGTTTAACTATCATGGTGATTGTTAAACATTGAGAAGGTTCATCCAACTCAATTCCAATTAAATAGTATTAACAACCCAACAAACTAATTTAGAGTGATGAGATCAACATGATAATCCAAGAACCAGATACTCAAGATGTCCATAACCGGGGACAAGGCTAACCATGATTAGTTTGTATACTCTGCAGAGGTTTGCGCACTTTTCCCCACAAGACTCGATCTCCTCCGTTGGATTTCACGCACTACATGGTGTTTGAGAAACGGATGACCGAGACATAGTCTTTCAGAAGCATTAACTCTTTACTCTGGGTGGACAGTTACACCTACTTTCCCCTACATCTGCTAGCCCACCGCTGAAAGAGGTCATGCAACATACTCAACTATGCTAGAGCCCATAATAGCTTGTGGCTGCACACGGAAGTTTCTAGCATGAATAATCTTATGATCCCTTTGAGCCTGGGTGGCGAACCATAGGATGATCACGCAGGTACTCCGGTATATCCTAGGACAACACTGGATTCTCCAGGTGCCCGCAACCAATCCACCCAGATGTGTCTTAAGTAGCCACCTTAAGTTAACCATTAATTAACAACTCTCACATCTGTCATGGATACACTCACCCAAACCACGTCTACGAGCATAGCATGGCAACCTAAGCATAATGTAGAAGTAACTCCCGAGGGTTTAATAATAAAAGGACAAGAGGTTCTACCTCATCATCTACTTCCCAAACCCACATGTTAATCAAATCCTAATCATGCAATGTTTGAGGATTGGAACTAATGCATAAAAACTGGTTAATAAAAGATATATGATCAAAGTGTTACTTGCCTTGCTAACGATCTACAAACCCTAGAGACTCGTAGTAGCATGCTTCGCACTCGGGAATTCTATCACAAACAAACAATAGCATACATAAGCACTCAGCAAAGATGCACGGGTAAAACTCAAATAATAAGATCCAATCTGAAAGTTCAACTGAAGAACTTCAATTTGCAAAAAGAATCAATCAAATCGGAGCTACAAAACTCAAACTACGCTCAAAAGAAGTTTGAAATCAAATCTGCTTGAAACCAACTTTTAGTTTGTCAAAATCCTGTTCAAGTTGATTAACTGGAAAGAGGGGCTCGAGACGAACATTTTGGCGTTGGTTTCACTAGATTTGGATGAATAGTTAAAAAGTTACGAGGGTTTGAGGATCAAGGGCTGATCTGCAATTAAAATAATCGTGGATAGGTCCCTGGCAAAAATAAAACAGAAAAAGAAAAATCTATCAGACGAACGTTCGCTAGCAGAGTCAAACGAACGAATTCGTTCATTATAAGAACTAAACAAACAAACATTCTCGGAGTAGATTGAACCGGGAAAAAAAATGAAAAATCGATCTAAACCGGCAAATCCGAGAAAAACCGAACCGATCTACTTGAAAAAAAAACGGATCTAGGGTTTACCGGGAAACCGGAAAATAAACCGGCAGTGGCGCGGTATTTCCGGTGAACTCCGGCGGACGGGCTGCGGCGGCGGCACGGGGCTTCGGGCGACAGAGGCGGCAGCGTCGGTGGCGGCGCGCAACGCAAGCGGCAGTGGCAGCAGCTATAGGAGGCAGCCGCAAGAGCGGGCGGCGGCTGCGGGCTTGTGGCGGTGGGGCAAAGTGGGGAGCGAGGGGGCTCCGGCGGCGGCTCCTAAAGGTGGTGGGGCGGCTGCTTGCTTGGGAGGGGGCCGACCTGGGGAAGAGTCTGACTCAGACTCCCCCCGGCGTCCGTGCGCGGCATGGCGGCCGGGAAGGCGGCGGCGCGCGGGAGTGGGCCGGCTAGGCTTCGGCCCAATGGGTCCGGGAAGTTTTTTAAATAAATCCCAATGAATAAAATTCCTAAAAAAATAAAGAAAATTCTAAAAATGCCAAAAACAATTTTCACCGTCTAAATAAAATATTTAGAACACGATGGACATTTTTCTGGCCTAAAAATGCAATTTTGAAAAATGCATATTTTTCTAATTCAAATAAAATAGCAATAAAATCCAAATAAAATATTTATTTGATTTTTAACATTTTTCTTCCAATATTTCTTTTATTTTGGAGAAGTCATTTTATCTCCTCTCATTATTTTTTAATATTGGAAATATTTTGGGAGAGAAAAATATTAAACCAAAATGATCCTATTTTCAAATTTGAGAAAATTCAAATATGAAAATAAATGAAATCCCCAACTCTCCCCGTGGGTCGTTGAGTTGCTTAGAGTTTCTAGGATCAAAACCAAATGCAAATGAAATATGATATGCATATGATGACCTATGTATAACATTCCAAATTGAAAATTTGGGATGTTACAACTAACAACATTGCAGTCATGCTCATCATACAAAGATTTATGGGCCAAACATTCTAATGCATTCTTCTTCTAATACTTTGGCACAATTTTCCTTTCCATCATTTTCACGAAAGACATTAAAAAGATGAAGCATATGAGGCAACCTCAATTCCATTTTTTGTAGTTTTCTTTTATAAATTAAACTAGTGATAAAATACGAACTAAAAGATTCAATTGAAAGACGTAAAGATATACCTTCAAGCACTAACCTCCCCGGCTAGAGTGCCAGAAAAGAGCTTGATGTCTACTACGCAACCTTCGTCTTGTAGACGTTGTTGGGGCCTCCAAGTGCAGTGGTTTGTAGGACAGTAGCAAATTTCCCTCGAGTGGATGACCTAAGCTTTATCAATCTGTGGGAGGCGTAGGATGAAGATGGTCTCTCTCAAACAACCCTGCAACCAAAGAACAAAGAGTCTCTTGTGTCCCCAACACACTCAATACAATGGTAAATTGTATAGGTGCACTAGTTCGGCGAAGATATGGTGATACAAGTGCAATATGGATGGTAGATCTAGGTTTTTATAATCTGAAAATATAAAAACAACAAGGTAACTAATGATAAAAGTGAGCACAAACGGTATTGCAATGCTTCGAAACAAGGCCTAGGGTTCATACTTTTACTAGTGCAAGTTCTCTCAACAATGATAACATAATTAGATCATATAACAATCCCTCAACGTGCAATAAAGAGTCACTCCAAAGTCACTAATAGCAGAGAACAAACGAAGAGATTATTGTAGGGTACGAAACCACCTCAAAGTGTTTCTTTCCGATCAATCTGTTGGGCTATTCCTATAAGTGTCACAAACAGCCCTAGAGTTCGTAGTAAAATAACACCTTAAGACACACATCAACCAAAACCCTAATGTCACCTAGATACTCCAATGTCACCTCAAGTATCCGTGGGTATGATTATTTGATATGCATCACACAATCTCAGATTCATCTATTCAACCAACACAAAGAACCTCAAAGAGTGCCCCAAAGTTTCTACCGGAGAGTCAAGACGAAAACATGTGCCAACCCCTATGCATAGGTTCCCAAGGTCACGCAACCCGCAAGTTGATCACCAAAACATACATCAAGTGAATCAATGGAATACCCCATTGTCACCATGGATATCCCATGCAAGACATACATCAAGTGTTCTCAAATCCTTAAAGACTCAATCCGATAAGATAACTTCAAAGGGGAAACTCAATCCATTAAAAGAAAGTAGAGGCGGAGAAACATCATATGATCCAACACATAGCTACATCAAGATCATGCCAAATCAAGAACACAAGAGAGAGATCAAACACATAGCTACTGGTACATAACCTCAGCCCTGAGGTTAAACTACTATCTCCTCATCATGGAGAGCGCCGGGATGATGAAGATGGCCACTGATGATGGATCCCCCCTCCGGAAGGGTGCCAGAACAGGGTCCAGATTGCTTTTTGGTGGCTACAGAGGCTTGTGGCAGCGGAACTCCCAATTTAGGTTTCTTTTCGAGGGTTTCTGTATTTATAGGAATTTTGGCGTCGGTCTCATGTCAGGGGTGCCTCTGAGTCATCCACGAGGCAGGGGGGCGTGCACAAGGGGTAGGGCATACCCTCCACCCTCGTAGATGGCTCGGGACACTTCTGGCCCAACTCTTTTAATTCGGGGGCTTCTTTTGGTCCATAAAAAATCATCAAAAATTGGCATGTCAATTGGACTCCGTTTGGTATTCCTTTTTTGGAAAACTCAAAAACAAGGAAAAAATAGAAACTGGCACTGGACTCTAGGTTAATAGGTTGGTCACAAAAATCATATAAAATAACATATAAATGCATATAAAACATCCAATATGGATAATATAATAGCATGGAACAATCAAAACTATAGATACATTGGAGACGTACTAGTGGCCAGGTTGCAGCACCGTCGTGTTGCCGCCATAGCTCGAGCGGCCTCCTCACCGACAGCTCATCAGTGAAAAACCTCGGGAGCTGGATCCACGAGTGGGCGGCATCGCTGCCCACACCACAAACTCACGCGAGCTACCTTCAACCTGGGTCTGCGACCCTGCTGGCAGCATGGGTTCGGCTCGCCCACTGCCACCTGGGATTGCTTGATGGCGTGCATTGCCGTCCTGTGCACGGGCGTACAGGGGAAGGAGGAAGCCGAGCGGGGGCCTTGTTTGCCAAGTCCTGATCACCTCCTGCCTCCCGCCATCGTCGCAGGGATGGCAGAACCGTTTCTTCAGGGGAAGTGATCACGCCCCTCCTGAGGGGCTTTTCCCTTTTCTGCCGCCGAAAACCTCCTGATCGGCGCCATGGATGCAATGGCAAGGAGGATGAGAAGAAGGGACGAGCAGCAAGAAGATGGAGGAAGAGATGAGCAAGGGGTGTCCGCCCCTCCCCTCATTTATAGCCGGAGGGAGGCCAACTGTTGGCCTCCATGATCTCGTGTAATGATGTTTTCCTGCACGCAGCATCGACTCGTCAAGTCGAACGGTTGCCAACACAGCATGGGGAAGTGGAGATGCCCACGTCTCATCAATTGTCATGCGTCGTCCAAGGTCGCAGGCGGTTAGGGCCTGCGGTGTGCCACACTTGCCCTTTGGCTTCTCCTAGAAGCCAAGTCCGAGCGCGCCTTGGGCCCTGGTGCCAGTGTCGGCGTTCTGGATATGGGGGTACCCAGACTTGCCTGCCAGCGGCCCACTATGTGGCTCTATCGACGGCCTCGTACGTCCCAGCTTCAGCATCAACTGCTCAAGACCCTCGTGAGGGGCCAAGCCTCGCGAGGCGCGTGATGCCAAGACCTCCAAGGGGACCAGCCTCCCCAGGCTGGGTTGTGAGGAGCAGAGATTTCTATGCAAGGTGCACCTCGCGAGGCTCAGCTGATGTGAGCCATGACGACCAAGGCCAGGTAGGTGCCAGTGGGTGCAGAGTACCAGTTTCCTCTTCAGTGCAAAGGAGGCAAGCAGCAGGCGCGGAGTCCCGAGGAATTAACCAAAGGTTTCCATTCTGGTGCAACAAGACCAAGAACGCCAGGACAGCAGGACGTAGGTCATCGTTGAGCCCACCATAGCGTCACGACCAGAGGATTTTGCAGGCGAAGAAAACTTAAGTCAGGATAGGGTGTACTTGTTGTCTCCCTACAAATTTGGTTGTTGTGGGATTCCTTCCGGCCTACATTTGGGAAGAGGACCCAAAGCCACTATAAATAGGACCTAGCCACCACAAAATGGAGGGATCGAATCCGTTCCACCCTCTGCACCTCACCAACTCATCCTATCTCAAAAACACGCCTCCTGAGGCTGTTCACCACTGTACTAGTTCTTCCTCAGCCACTCGAGGTAAATCCAGCACAAAGCTAGGAGTAGGGTAAATCCAGCACAAAGCAAGGTGGCCTGTACCTGGGTAAACTGCCATGTCTCTCTTTCCCTTCGAGCTCGTCGCGCTAGGTTGTGAAGTTTGCGAGTAGGCATGCTGGGTAGGTTGAGAGCTCTGCACGCACCCCAGAGTTTGAACCTCTCAACGGTTTGCAGAACCCGAAATTCGACAACGGCTCATTACTACTGGAAGGTGGGGCCTTATGATTTCACTGCTCATATAAATGTTGCCGACAACCTGAGGAGCAACAAAGAACCGTGCGGCATACTCATGTTTTCCGCAGGAGTACTAGTACGACAGAAGAGCACGAACACACGGCAACCCAGTGCGATATGGCGATAAAAAATGATCTAATTTGCTAGTCATCGATCCCACGGCGCCGGTCGTCGTTAGCATTGATCTATTCATGCCTTGCGGAGAACGTGACACGTGCAGCAAAACACCCAAAACAAAAGAAGAAACACACGAGCAAAAGAAGAAGGAAGATTACCCCCCCCCCCCAAAAAAAAGAAGGAAGACACACACACAACGTCTGGGGCAATGCTCTCTACTACATGAAGGGTTGCTGGTGACGGAGTCATAAATGCTTATTCATCGCCTCCATGACCTCCATCTGTGCATGCATCTCCTGTGCCATCTTGTTCATTTTGTCCATGATGCAGGATTTCTCGATGCGATCCTTCATCATCTCTTCCAGGACCGCATTACATACCGTGACAGTAGCCGGGTGCTCGATGCGGAGCTTCACCAACTGCTCCTTCTATTCCATGACGAGGGCGTGCATCATCTTCAGCGAAGAACTAATCTTCTAATGCAGCTTCTTCCAGCCAGCGTTGTCCTCCTTCACCAGGTCGAGCTCATGGCGGAGCTTTGCATTGTCCTCCTGAAGTTGTAGGCTTTTGCCGGTCGCCTTCTTATCTAAGGCAATGCTCTTCTTCAGTAGGATCACCAAGCCGGCGGTCAAACCCCGCTGCTCATTGAGCTCAGCGGGCATGTCGTCGAGGCTCTCCTTCAGCAGCTCCACCAAGCCGTCGATGAACTCCTTCTGCTTATTAAGCCAATCAGGCATGTCATCAAGGTATAATGACTCCAGTGCCGCCAGCTCGGCATGTTCCCCTCCACAGCTAGGGTGCTCCTGGGAGCCCTCATTAGTGCATGACCTCACTAGCTGACGACCAGTACGACAACACTACACGTCCTTCTCTTCCTCGGCACATCTGTAACCACCGGTGAGGAGGGAGAGAGAGGTCGTCTTATTTAGATCTAGAGAGAGGGTGATAGTGTGATAAGCAAGTGGGCAGCCTTTAGCAAGCAAGCGCTAAAGCTCCAGCCTATATATCTTTTTTGATACTAGTACTATAGAGGTGGAGTAGTGGTAGAGTAGTTTATATTTTCCCTGCATATCGTACTAGTTTGTTGTGCTTCAAAGCTGAATGGCACGCCATTAAAAAATAAAGTCGAGAAATAATGCGGCACCTCGGGCCAACGCGGCTAGATCGCATTTTGCACGAGAAATGACACACCATGTTTTGTTGACACATGGTCCCGTTCCAACATGTCAGTGAGACAATGGCAAGTCCTTTTGTAAAATTTCCGAATGGACGTCTATGTAGGCCGGGGCACCTCTTCGTGTACCGTGGCAACCGTCCACCGCATCTTCGCCTTTCCGTCTCGATTTGGAACTTTTGTCGCACGCTCTTCCTTACCCCTCCATTTGCCTTCACCCTTCCTTCTGCCATTGTTCGATCATCATCTCCATGGAGGGAACAAGTCGGAAACAACCCCGTTATTCTTGCCTTGATCTGAAAGAAGAGCGGTTTGCCATGACCCTGTTCTCTGGCGCGCGGACGAGGAAGCCCTGCCTTGTGCAAGTCTATGTAGCTTGATAATGATACGTGTGATGTTAAGATCCATCGCTTAAGGGTATGTCCTGGGCAGGCGTAGATGGAGATTGGGTTGTTTATATTGGGTATAACTGCGAGTGGGAAATTGTCAATGTGTACACTCGTTAGCAGATTCCACTTCTAAAAATCTCAGAGTGCCCTGAGGTTGAGCACACAGATAAGCTATGTACATTCAAATACGATCATTGTGACTGTCGTCTATGGAAGATAGCAATTTGTCGAGTTCCCAACGTCTATTGGGATTACACGAACTATGAAGTTATTGCTATCTTCGACAAGCTTGTTGTCGTCGTTACTTCCACGGCTCGTCCATGGATATTGCTCAAAAATGAATTTCTGTACACAGAGGAGTACTGTGATGCAATTGCATACGAGCGTCTCGTGTTTGCTGCCACCACTCATGGCACTATTTTTGCATGGAATCCTTATGGTTTTGGTATGTTTGTCTTCCACGGCAATTATAATTGTTTCATCCACATGCATGTGGGTTAGCAAGTTTCTCTTTACTAATTAACCTTATCGTGTTTCCATGGTCCTGTGAACATTCCACCACCTATACTTGAAAAAATTTATAACTAAGGGAGAGATGACGATGGCGATGATCACGAGCATGAGGACGAGCAGGGCCTATATACTCAGTGGCGCCTGGCAACTTATTCCGATGGATCACCCCTCCTTGTCCGTATATAGTGCACTGATGATGTTACTACTAAGGAAGCAGGTGTTTTCTCCCATGGTCGCACTCTCCAAGCCTATTCCAACACACGTTGAAGGGTATTCAGGATGGATACTAGTGTGCTAGCGCCAACACCTTCTCCCTGGTACAATATTGATAGTCTTGGAGAAAACTCGCTCTTCCTTGGACAAAACTATCCAATGATGGTGAAAGGAGATCCAGCTGGTGTTGACACAATGTTACTACCATCTATGAGAAGCAATTGTATTTATACCTCAGACATTTCGGTGGTTCCCTACCCTGGTCATGATATAGTAGGCCGCTTTAGTCTGGATGATCAGTCCTGCGTTGGTCTTGATATTGACAATAGCTGGCCCTTCCCAGAGGCTTACCTATGGTTCAAATCAAGTGTTTCCAACACCGAGGATTGGTTGAGCTGAAGTTCATTTCATTGTTTGTTATTTGTTGTGTGACGAAAACTTTAGTATTTACTAGAATGTTTTGTTGGATATAATATATAATCCAACATGTATCCTCTTTGCTGTTGTGTGTTGATGACTTGTTGTAGTATGTAACGATTGGCACATTTTCAAATGCATGTCATAACTCAATTTCTATACTATACTATCTTCTATCTATATATAGTGTAGGCGTTTTTCAATTTTGAATCCTAAGCCTAAGAAGCAATTTTTGCCGTTGATGACGTCAATCCTATGGTCTAAAGTGAAAGGATTTGCATCTACAGTGCTCACTACACAAACACACTTCACTCTAGAGAATCTTGACATTGCGAAATTGTTTGTTGTTAGATACTTTGACATTTTATGTACGTGCAGCAAAACTTCATAGCCACTCCAATGTCTTGTGCTCTCATCTCTGACTTTCTCTTTTTTGGCATCATAGGATTTTCTGTGGCCACACACGATTTGTAGGGGATGGTGCAAGTTTGGCCAGTTATTGATTTTCATGTGTGCACAATGCATCACAGGATTTTTGGCATGTACGTATTATGATGTAGGCACGGGGCTTGCCATGTTTCCTACTCCTCTGGTCTAAATGTGGAGAAGATTTGGTCGAGTTCTTCCTCCTTTTGCTGACACGTGGGACATCCAGCCTCCAGGTTGTGTCATGCAAGAAAATGGAGTGCTAGTTGAAGCCACGTGATGTGCATCTTGGGTTAAACAGTAAATAGAATGTTACTCTTGAGTAACTCCAAAAGCAGCCACCGAAGATCTTTATTGGATTCATCACCAGCACGTCGAGGTGAAAGATGTGCAGGGTCAGTGGGTCGTCTTGCTTATTCACTGACATGTGGGACCGCATGTGAGCAAACAGACGACGGGCTCCACGCGTGTGCTGGCTGGCTGAGAAGAGAGAGAGAGGAGGGCTGAGCATGGACTCCAGGAAATTTCACGACAATGCGAGTACTCCCTCCGTCCAGGTGCATAGGGCGCTTAAGAGAATCCTAAAGTTCCAAAAGTGTTAGACGTAATTCAATTAAATGCTCCTTGTTTATCTAAATCATCTCTTTTTTCCGTTCGCTCCACCATGATACGCTCCTTCTCCTATTCTCCCACTGGTCCACCTCCTAGTAATCTCCTGTGTGAAAGCAAACAGCATGCATGGCGATCCGTGAGAGAAGGAAAGATCCAATGCATGCACGGCAGCCAAGCGCTCATTAGACGAGTGAATTCTACGGGTGGGCCATGCAATGAGGGAGTTTTCCTTTGCATGGGTTAGCCGAAATGGCCAGCACTAATGACATGATTAATTTCCAAATCCAGTTTCGATTTTGAGGGAAACCTGGGCGCGCTCTCGTCCAATCTCAACACACCTAAATCGCAAATCTTTTTCTTATGCGCCCTATGCACCTGGACAGAGGGAGTAGTACTAGTGGTGTACCGTACTCCTGTAGAGATAATGTGTTCGCTCTATGTTACCAGCACCTCGATATAGTGGGGTGGCATGGGCCATAACTAGCATTCATGTCTAGTAGTATGGCACACGCCACCCAAACGAGTCCCATACGACACCAATTTTCTTGGAGTCCATGCTACAACCATCTCATCTCCCTCCTGTTTTCTTAGCCATCGCGCGGTGGGCGGGGTGGGGGTTTTCCGATAGTCGGTTTGCTCAACTGTGATTCCACTTGTAAGTGAAAATGCAACACAACACTCAGCCACCACGCGTTGACATGAGGCGGAGCACAAACGACGTCAGAGAACGACATCGTCCAGCTTCAAACCTGAGCTCCTCTAGCTGATCTATGGCAGGGGATAAGAACCACTCGTCGAACTTGGCTTGGACCTTGCAGTTGGTACTGAACATGCGGATGTCAAGGCATCTGGCTAGCCCAGGGTGCGATGAAAGGATGCTGGAGACTGCGTCCATGCGTTTGCAATCCCTGTCGCTGAGGCAGCTGTCGATGGTGATGTTGAGGGGGATGCGACGCCAGAGGGGGGCACCAACGTCGTGAGAGCAGGGTGGTCCGCACGATAGTTTTGGTGGGGAGGAGGCCGATGATGATGAGCAACATGTCATCGTGGAGGCTGCTGATGAAATCCAGGCTCGCCAGATGCAGCTTTGGCTCATGCCGCCTCCGCTTGTTGGCCGCCTCGCCATCCGTCTCAGCTGGCGACGACGCCGGTGTACACGTGTGCTGGTGTGTATTGTGTGCTGGGTGTGCATGCGTGTGTCCTTCTATGCTTGCTGCCGCGCAGTGGTGAAGTGTGCGCGAGTGTGTCCTTCACGTGGAAGAAGTGTGCCCTCAATTTACTAGTGTGTGGGGTGCTACCCCAAGTGGTTTCAACTTTGTTTACTTCACCGCGTGTCAGATGGGCCTCTAGGTTACTTATTTTCACCCATTGCCATATGGGCCAACACACGAAGATTGAGAATACGAGCTGACAAGGCAGCATGTGGACTGGTTGACCCGTCAACTAAACAATATACGGAGCTATACGCTGACACACTAACCGTATAATCCCTCGGTATAGAGAGTTCGAGTGAGAGGGGAGGCCCATGAGAGATAGTAGAGAGAGAGAGAAAGAGGTACTCCCTCCGTTCAATAATGTAGTGCCTATATTTTTTTAAAGTCAAACTTTTGAAACTTTGACTAAGTTTATAAAGAAATTACTTATATCAACAATACCAAAGATAAATGATATTATGAAGTAAGTACATGTTGTGATGAATCTAATGATCGTTCCAGATGTAAATGTTTTTCTCCACATATACCTGGTCAAACTTTTCCGAGGTTTGACTTTTCAAAACATCCATATGCTTATGGACATGAAAGAGTCCCTAACTAGAGAGAGAGAGAGAGAGTGTGTGAAATAGAAAGATTGAGTGAAAAAAGTGTGTGTGCGTGTGTGAAAGAGACATGGAAAACAGAGGATAAAGTAGAGAAAAAGCATGTGTGTCTTATGCAATCATATCACACGTGCATCTTCGACAGCGGAAGCGAGGTGAGGAGATAGTGTGTGGTTGTTTGCAACCGGGATAGAAAGACCCCTAGCACGTGGCCAAGAGAGGTATGACAAACAAGGGAGAGGGGTCGAGAGACACGTTTGGAGAAAATGCAGACATGGGGAGGAGAAAGTGTATGTTTGTGACAGAGAGATCCCCTGGAGATCGTTTTGGGACTACATGGGTGGGAGATCGAGTGACAAGGTGTGTCGCGATAGAAGATACCCCAAGAAATATTGAGATAGACGTATGGATGGAAGGAGACAATACGTGTGTTCCTTATGGCTAGTGAGAGATAGTCATACTTAGGGGGGAGTGTGCGCGCCTATGATGGGTCTATGTAGTGCAGGTGAGATATGTGTATGTGTGAACCAGGGAGATATAAAGTTTGAGAGAGATAGAGGAGCTCAGATACGGCTGAGTGGTGCTTCAGACAGCTGAGAGGGGGAAAGAGATATTCCATCCGCTCGATAATGTAGTGCATATAAATTTTGTAGAAGTCAAACTTTGGAAATTTTGACCAGGTTTATGCAAATACTATTTATATCTACAATACCAAAGGTACATCATACGAAACTACATCTCATGATGAATCTAATGATATATGTTTCCCTTTCTAGATATAAATGTTTTTCTCCACGTAAATGGTCAAACTTTGTGATGTTTGACTTTTCAATAAATCTATATGCTATGGACCAAAGAGACTACCTAAGTCGAGAGAGATCAAGTGCGTGTGAAGGAGAATGATTGAGTGTGCAAAAAGAGTGTGGGTGTGAAAGAGAAAGGGACAACAAATGATAAATTAGAGAGAGTGTGTGTTTGTTTCTTATGCAAACATATCACGCATGCATCTCCAAGATAGAAAAGCTAGGTGAGGAGATACACGAAGATAGCTAGTGCGTGATTATTTGCAACGGAGAGAGACACCCCTATAGCACATGTCTAGTAGAGGTATGGCCAACAAGGGACAAGGGTCGAGAGGGACGCATGGAGAAGATGGACGCAAGGGGAGGTAGAGAGGGTGTGTTTGTGATAGAGAGATCCCTCAAGATCGTGAGGGGACTATCTGGGTGGGAGATCGAGGGATGAGGTGCGTGTGCGATAGAAAGATGCCCCGAGAGAAATCGAGATAGACCATGCATATGTTTGTGATTGAGACTAGGAATTCGCTAGGCATATAAATATAGGGGGGACTGCATGAGATTTTGTGTGTGTGCGTGTGAGATGGAGAGAGAATGAGGGAGAGAGAGAGTTTTCGATGGGTCAATCGAGTTCGAGTGAGATATGCATGTATATGTGTGACCTAGGGAGATGGAGAGTTTGAGAGAGAGGGAAGAGCTCCGAGACGGAAGAGTGGTGCATGAGAGAGTTACGGGCAACGAGCCAGGGAATTTGTGTGCGTGCGATGAGTGTACCCAAGATATTTAGCTCGGACTAGAGAATCATACATAGTGTGTGACAGAGATCTATACATGGAGTGTGCATGCAAACTAAACCTCCCCCCAACACACACACAAAGAGATAGAGAGATAAAGAGAGAGAGGGAGAGGGACCAACAAGGTTTGTGTGGAGGATATAGCTACTGAGTATAAACTGGCCAGGAGGGTCCGGTTCACCCTTGATTATGTTAAAGCCCATGAAGATCCAGAAGATGGCACTTTACTAAAAGTAGAAGCCCAAAGCCAAAGGCAGATTAGGGCCCATAGTGGTAAACTGCCATGATTATGTAAGCTTGTAGTATAAGTTAGGAAAGGAGAGACCGAGCCAAACACTTTGTATGAGTCGGCCTCGGGGCTCTGTAAACCGGCTGGGTGTCAACCTGTGTATATAAAGGGACGACCCAGCGGCGATTTGAGGACAATAGACAACAACTCGATACTCAGGCAAGCGTATTCCGCTCCCTGGTCATCGAAACCCAATCAATCCCATCACAAACTAGACGTAGGCTTTTACCTTCATCGAAGGGGCCGAACTAGTATAACTCCCGTGTCCCTTGTCCGGTTTAACCCCTTCAAGCTAACCCGTTGCGATGGCTCCACAACTAAGTCCTTTCACAAGGACATCTGACGTGATAATTCCACGACATTTGGCGCCCACCGTGGGGCTATCGCACGATGGTGTCGAGTTCTTGAAGGGCTGCTCTGAAGGACTTAAGGGGTACGTGATCGGCCAGATGACCAAAAGTTGTCGCGGCAAGCTTTACATCGACGACAAAGGATCGGGCCCTGAGGCCGGCTCAATTGAGTACGGGTACCGGGTCCCCTTCGGCGGAATTCATGTCTTCATTGGCAAGATCAGCGAACCGGGCCCTGAGCCGGACATCTACACCGACCTCGTCGAGACAGCTCAGCGTGCGAGTCCAGCCTGGGTTACGCCCGCTGTGAAGCGTGCGTTCGTAGGATGCATCCATGGGATCGGATCTGAACCAGTGTCTGAGGGCGACACGGCGGTATATTCCGACGGCGACTCATCCACTGGCGAAACCGAGTCCTTGTACCAGATTCATGACGGTATGCCCGAGGGATATTCCGATGGCAACAGTATTCCGGACCTCCCTGAACCGCCGAGCCGGGTTGCTATTTACATGGCCGGCACGCAACCTGTGTTACAGTCTTCATCAACCGCAGCAATGACTACCGGATCAGCAGCCGCGGCAGGTACCTCGGCGCGCCGGCCGGCGCAGGTTCTCTCCGGCTTAATGGACGCTTGGGTGACCTTGCTAACCGCGGCACTCATCCCGGATACGCAGGATTGGCACAATGTGGAAGTTGCGAGGCTGAAGGAGCAGATTACACAGGCTAAGGCAGGCCTGGTGGCTGAGGATAATAGGATGGCTGAGGAACAGGCCGCTTTGGATACTCAAGCACAGCAGATACAAGCACAGAATTACTGGCTCATGCTGGACCGGACCGCGTCAGAGGAGGTGTTATGGAGGAAGTATCGGTCGCGCCTACCGCCGATTTATGAAGGGTTAAATCTCTTTCAGACCCCAGGCGCTGGGCCGAGCAACCCGGAAGCCGCAGACCGAGCTGAAGCGCCGAGGATCGCCCCGGATCAGCCACGGGCAACGGAGCAACCCCGACGGACAGTTAACCCGCCACAGTATGTGCCTGCACCACCGGGTCACTTTTCGAGCCCCATGGATAACATGATTGCTGCGGCCTCATGCTTGGCAACCATTCCAATGGAAGGAGATTCAATAGAGGCAGTTGAGACACGGCGGGCGAGAGATCTTCTTCAAACTGCCGTAGTGCAGCAACAGGCTTATTCATATAGCCGGGATAGGATCCATTCAACCCCCCGTCCGAGCCCAAGTTATAGCAGGCGGATGGATGAACCAAAGGTGTCTAGGAGCGCGCGGCGTCGCAATGCTCAGGAGGTAGTGGACCATGGCAGGGCTCGAAGGGATGGCGCTTTGGACCGTTATCAACCCGCCCCGGTACAGCCAACAGTGTCGGTTGACAGAGGCACCGGGCTTGCTTTCAGTTCCTGGGGAGTACCGTGCCTTATTCCGGCTCTCCGTAACGTGCGTTTGCCCAAGGATTTCAAGGGACCGCGCAAGGTACCTAACTATACGGCGGATCAGCCACCTGAGGCGTGGGTCGAGACTTATGAGATGGCAATGGAGATGCTGCATGTGGATGAAGCAGCTTGTGCAAAGTACTTCACAATGATGTTGGAAGGACCAGCCCGCACGTGGTTGAAAAATCTGCCGGCTAATTCCATCGAGTCATGGGATCAATTGAAGGCCTGGTTTATAGCCAATTTTAAAGATACGTGCAAACAACCCATGTCCATTATAGATCTGGATGCTTGTGTTCAGGGTGAGAACGAGTCCACAACTCATTGGGTGCGCCGGGTCTCAGAAGTTTTGCACTCGTCCGACCGAATTAACGCTGGCCAAGCGATTATCATGCTGGAGCATAATTGCGGGTTTAAGTCACTGAAGGAGAAGTTGGGACGGCTCAAGCGCCACTGCAACGACCTGGGAACCCTCATGGCAGCCTTGGTAAAATACGCTGATTCTGATAATACCAAGGATCCCGATTCTGATAATGAGAAACCGGAGAAGGGAAAGAGGAATGGTGGTGCGAAGGGACAGCAGCACAACCAGGGAGGCCATGGGAATAACGGTAAGCGTAAAGCGGATTCCGATTTTGTGGCTAATGCTAATGTGCAGCATCGTAGGGGTAAACCGCCCCAGCGTGGTGGGACGATGAATCTGGAGCGCTTGTTGAATCAGTGCTGCCCAAAGCATGGAACCAAAGAAGTCCCTACAACACATCTCTGGAAGGATTGCAACATCATGAAGGAGTTCAAAAATTCTGATCTTTTTCGATATGATCAGGGCCCGTCGGGCGGTTCAGGTCCTGGTTTTCATGGTGGCGGCGGTTCAAGCTCTGGGTTTCAGAATAATCATAGTAACCAGAACAACCAAGGTGGCAATAACCAACAGAGTGGTCAAGGGAATCAGCAACAGTCGGGTTACCAGAGTCACCCGAGGCAGCTGAATGGTGGACAATATCATGTATTCACCACTAGTCTGTGCAAGCGTGATCTGAAGCTGCATAAGAGGGCAGTCAATGCGGTTGAACCGGCAGTTCCACGCTATCTGCGGTGGTCGGAACAACCTATCGTGTGGAGTAGGGAGGATCATCCGCCCCGAGTTGAAAATCCGGGTCAGCTAGCTCTGGTGGTGGCACCTCAGGTGGGAGGTTACAAGTTCACCAAAGTACTCATGGATGGAGGAAGCAGTATTAATATTCTGTATTATGAGACATTCCGTCGAATGGGGTTGACAAATAAGAATCTTAAACCGTCCAATACTGTGTTCCATGGTGTGGTACCAGAAAAGTCAGCATATCCAGTGGGCAAGATTGCCTTGGAGGTTGTGTTTGGGGATGAACATGATTCCCGGTCTGAGATATTGACTTTTGAGGTGCTGAGAATCCAGAGCCCGTATCACGCACTCTTCGGACGACCGGCTTATGCAAAATTCATGGCCAGGCCTTGTTATATTTACTTGCAGCTCAAGATGCCGAGTCACAAAGGAACCATCACGGTTCATGGAAGTCGGAAAATCGCTTTGGATTGCGAAGAGAGTGATGCGGCTTACGCTGAGTCGGTTTGTGCTATAGAGGAGTTAAAGTTGTACAAGGAGAATGTTGATCCGGCAGATATGACCCCTCTGAAGAAGCCCACCACTGAGCATGATCCAACCCTACACTTCAAACCGGCTGACGAGATGAAGCTTGTTGACTTTGTACCTGGTGATTCATCCAAGCAGTTCAGCATCAGCACCAATCTGGATCCAAAATAGGAAAGCGCTCTCATCAAGTTCATCTGTGAGAACCAGGACATCTTTGCATGGAAGCCTTCTGACATGCCAGGTTTACCGAGGGAACTCGCTGAGCACACTCTTAATATTGATCCGAAGTTTAAACCGGTCAAGCAATTTCTTCGTCGCTTTAATGAAGAGAGACGCAAGGCAATTGGGGAGGAGGTAGCCCGGCTGTTGGCTGCTGGGTTAATCGTTGAAGTATTTCATCCTGAATGGTTGGCTAATCCGGAGCTGGTTCTTAAGAAAAATGGGACTTGGCGTATGTGTGTGGACTACACGGACTTAAATAAGGCTTGCCCGGCCGATCCTTTTGCCCTCCCGCGTATTGATCAGATCATTGATGCGACGGCGGGTTGTGAGCACCTAGGTTTTTTGGATGCTTACTCAGGGTACCATCAGATCAAAATGGCAGTGAAGGACCAGGAGAAGATAGCTTTCATCGCTCCCTTTGGAGCCTTCTGCTATGTTTCTATGCCCTTTGGGCTCAAGAGTGCTCAGGCAACGGATTAGCGTTGTGTGCAAACTTGTCTTCACACACAGATTGGGCGTAATGTTCATGCCTATGTGGATGACATTGTGGTGAAATTCAGGGAAAAGGAGACATTGATAGCTGATCTCAAGGAGACGTTTGACAACCTCCGGGTTTACAAGATGATGCTTAACCCGGATAAATGTGTCTTTGGTGTTCCGGCAGGCAAGCTACTTGGTTTTCCTGTGTCTAATAGGGGCATTGAGGCTAATCCGGAAAAGATCAAGGCAATTACATCCTTGGCTAAACCGACATGTATCAATGATGTTCAGCGTCTCGCAGGCCGGATTGCAGCCCTCAGCCGGTTTATCAGTCGTCTGGGTGAGAAGGCCATTCCCTTGTATCAGATGCTGAAGAAGACGGATGATTTCGTCTGGAGTGATGTGGCCAATGCGGCCTTTGAGGAGCTAAAACGGCAGTTGATTGAACCGCCAGTTCTCGCAGCCCAAGTTGATCGTGAGCCTTTACTATTATATGTGGCTGCTAATGCCCGAGCGGTCAGTGTGGCAATTGTGGTAGAGCATAAAGAGGCTGGGAAGGAGTATCCGGTTCAATGACCAGTATACTACATCAGTGAAGTTCTGATCGAATCAAAGCAATGCTATCCGCATTGGCAGAAGTTGGTGTATGGGGTTTTTATGGCCAGCCGAAAGCTCAAGCAATATTTTCAAGGTCACCCCATCACAGTGGTTAGTTCTGCTCCCTTGGGCGATATCATCCAAAACAGAGAAGCAACTGGCCGGGTTGCAAAGGGGGCAATTGAGCTTGGTCCACATGGTTTGAAATATGTGCCTCGCACAGCCATCAAGTCTCAGGCTCTTGTGGACTTTATCAATGACTGGACCGAGTTACAAGCACCGGAAGAGAAGCCGGATAATACGTACTGGACTATTCATTTCGATGGATCAAGGCAGTTGGAAGGCTCGCGGGCTGGAGTTGTCCTTACTTCCCCCCGAGGTGATAAAATTTGCTATGTCCTCCGCCTAATGTTTCCTTGTACTAACAATGCAGCTGAGTATGAAGATCTACTTCATGGTCTCCGTGTGGCTAAAGAGATGAACTTAACTCGAGTTTGTTGTTTCGGAGATTCTGATCTGTTAGCTCAGCAAGTTTCTAGTACTTGGGATTCTGTGGATCCACTCATGGCGGCTTACAGGCGTGAGGTAGATATTGTGGCAGGTCACTTCAAAGGTTACCAGGTTGAGCATATTGATCGGCACAAAAGCGAAGTGGCAGACGCTTTGAGCTGACTTGGATCTCAGCGTAAACCGGTACCTCCTAACACCTTTTTAGATATCTTGCATAATCCATCTGTTAAATTGCCAACAGAAGAGGATCTGGCTGTTCCTAATCCAGAGGCGCAGCTGGTAGCCGCTTTGCACGTCGTGCCGGATTGGACGGTTCCATATCTGGCATATATGAGCCGGGGTGAGCTACCAAATGATCAAGTCCTGGCCCGACAGATAGTCCGGCGCTCTAAGTCCATGGTTATTCACAATGGCGAGTTGCACCGCTTTTGCGTTTTAGGCGTTTTTCAGCGTTGTGTTTCTCCGGAGGAAGGCCAAGTGAAAGTGCGTTATGTCAACTAGAGGGGGGGTGAATACGCGATTTTTATGAATTCTTCACTGAGGAATTTGCCGGTGAGGGAATTCCCTGGCGAAGAACTATTAGCAGCGGAATAAGTACTTAGAAGTAAGCATAACAGAATACAAGCATGGTCATCATGATGAAATGAAGACTAGCATAGAGTACAGAAAGCGTAATCACAGGATAACACAAGATGAAGACAAACAGACTGAAGAAATTGAACTGAGGAAATTGAGAAAGTCTTCAGTCAAAGTCTTCAAACACAGATATGAAAAAACACTCAACACAGTAATGAGGAAATGAAAGGGTTGAGGAAATAGAACCAGTAGGTTGGTGAAGACAATGATTTGGTAGACCAGTTCCAACTGTTGTCTCAGTTGTCCGTCTGGTTGGAGCGGCTGAGTATTTAAACTCGAGGACACACAGTCCCGGACACCCAGTCACTGAGCACGCAGCTCAGGACACCCAGTCCTCACCGTATTCTCCTTGAACTAAGGTCACGCAGACCTCGTCCAATCACTCCTGGTAAGTCTTCAGGCGACTTCCAAACCTTCACAGACTTGGTCACTCGGCGATCCACAATTCCTCTTGGATGCTCTAGACCTTGACGCCTAACCGTCTGGAAGAAGCACAGTCTTCAAAGGTAACAAGCGTCGGATCCACACAGGATCAATTTCTTTAGTGATGCTCAATCACTTTGGGTTTGTAGGGGTTTAGTTTTGGGTTTTCCTCACTCGATGATTTTCGCTCAAAGTCCTCGGAGGATGGGTTGCTCTCAAATGACAAGTGTCAAGTTCTCTCGGAGCAGCCAACCAGCTAGTGGTTGTAGGGGGCGGCTATTTATAGCCTAGGGAGCAGCCCGACATGATAAGAGATAAATGCCCCTCAATGATATGACCGTTAGGTGGATAAGATATTTTGGGACAGCTGGCGCGCAGCACAGCAACGGTCGGAAATTTGACTCTCAAATTCCTCAGGGCTATCATGTTCCTCACTGTGTAGATAATTCGCACTGGCGAATTCCTAACTCCTCAGTCAGAACAAATTCATCAGCGACCAGAAGAACTTCGTCTCTGTCACTGAAGAAAGTGACTGAACTGTATGAGATTTCCAAAGGTTTCACTCGAAGGGATTGGTAGGTGTAGGATTTTGAGTTGAGCATCACATGGAAATTTTTCCTTAGTATTTCCTCGACCCCCTTTAACAGTACGGTGTTTTCTATGACTCAAGAAAGAGAAAATGAAACTACAAAAACAAAAGTCTTCATGCTTCATGTTCCACAAATGAATACCAAGTCTTCAAGGTCACACCAATTTCTTCACTTTCAAAGTCTTCAGAAAGTCTTCAGAATATCAAAGTCTTCAGTTGAAGAACTTCATTTTTAGGGGTCGACTTTCTCTGTAAATATCAAACTCCTCATAGACTTATAGACCTGTGTACACTCACAAACGCATTAGTCCCTTAACCTATAAGTCTTCAATACACCAAAATCACTAAGGGGCACTAGATGCACTTACACCAAGCGATCCTCTTGGAAATTCATGAAGGGGATTGTGGTCATCATGCCGGTTCAAAGTCCTTGGTTGCAAAAGCTTTTCATCATGGGTTTTAGTGATTGACAGCTCATGCTGATGCGGAGGATCTGGTAAAGCGATGTGATGCTTGTCAAAAAATTTCATGCAGAGCTCATGTTCCGGCTCACGAGCTACGGATGATTCCCATCACTTGGCCTTTCTCTACTTGGGGGCTTGATATGGTGGGACCCTTTAAACGATCCCGGGACAAGAAGACCCACCTGTTGGTGGCAGTTGATAAATTCACCAAGTGGGTTGAAGCGGAGCCTGTTAGCAACTGTGATGCAGCTACGGCAGTTCAATTTCTCAAAAACATTATTTTCCGTTTTGGCTACCCACACAGCATTATCACGGATAATGGTACTAACCTCTCCAAAGGTGAGATGGAGGATTTCTGTTAGAGAGAGCACATTCGGCTTGACCTAGCATCTGTGGCGCACCCTCAATCCAACGGTCAAGCAGAGCGAGCTAATCAAGAAATCTTAAAGGGTCTTAAACCCCGGCTCATGATTCCCTTGAAGCAGACGCCGGGTTGTTGGGTGGAAGAATTACCTTCTGTGTTGTGGAGCATCAACACCACCCCCAATCGATCAACAGGATACACGCCTTTCTTTATGGTCTACGGGGCAGAGGCGGTTCTCCAAGTGATATATGTCATGATTCGCCCCGGGTTGCTAATTACGTTGAAGCGGACAACGAGCAAGCCCGCCAAGAGGCACTGGATTTGCTAGATGAGAAGCGGGATATGGCTTTGGCACGCTCGACGGTTTATCAACAAGACCTGCGGCGTTATCACAGCCGCCGGGTTAGGACAAGAGCCTTTCAAGAAGGTGACTTGGTGCTCCGGCTTATCCAGGATCAGACCGGCATACACAAATTATCCCCGCCTTGGGAAGGACCCTTTTTGGTCAGCAAGAATCTGCACAACGAATCATACTACCTCATTGACGTTCGAGATGACTCACGCAAATCTGAGGAGGAGACCCGGCGGCCCTGGAACATAGCTCTCCTCTGGCCTTAGTACACTTGAGCCACAGGCTCTTTTTTATGTACATATTTTGACAATGTATATATTATCATCAATAAATAAATCAGCATCCTTGCTTTAAAGCGGGGCCTCTGCTGTTTTTTCTCAAATATTCTTTGAGCTACATGGGGGCTTCAGCTGACAAAGCAGAAGTACTACCCGGCTATCACGCCACCAAGCTTGGGAGCTTCACACCCAAAGGGCCAAAGAGAGTTTCGATGCTACGCACAACTCAAACATAGGCACCTAATGAGCACAGCTCATCACATTACTTGGGGGCTCCTTGGTCCAATACCAAGAAGTTTGAATGGACCCTTGTAGCTGGGTATCGACCCATGGCTCGGAAGCCTGGTACCTTTACCTAAAACCCCGGGTTAACCTGCCTTCATCAAGTAAGACACTCCTATCCAGGACATCCTGGCACGGCCCTCCGAATGTTTGACAGTTACTCTCCTTGAGACCCTGCACTTGTCAAAGTTAAAACGGTGATTGGTTAGTTCGAGGTCCATCTTAAAAGGCTTTGTTAAATGGTTCAACTCAGTGGCCTGGCAGCCGACAAAAAGCCTCGCATTTGGGCCTGGCAGCCCCCAAAAAGCCTCGACTACACGGTTTTCATTTGAGTTTTGGTTGCATTTTATGTTAAACCGACTTTTCTTGGCTTGTTTAGTCATCTTCTTCGCCCGGTATTCCTTAAACCGGCTTGGTTTGCAACTACACGTTGACAGACCTTCATTTTAAAACGGAGTTTCTTAACCCGGCTTGGCATTGACTTCCTGTCAACAGCCAGGATCATCTAGCGTGAATCATCACCCGGTATGACTTAATCTACGACATCAGAAAATGATGGAGATACAAATAATTCAGATTTGGGTTTTTTCACCCTTATCGCAATTCAAGTTGGCCAGCCAACTAACCAGGGAAATTATATTACCGGTATGTATAATTTCATATTTTTATGATTTGATTATCAATCCGGCCTATTTTGGGCATTATGACCCGTCCGGCGGTAAACCGCCAGGGCCCTTTGTCTTTTTATGAATACAGGAATTGCATATTATGACTTGGAACAAAATTGACATTGATATGGAGGATCCATGCAAAATATCTCTTGCACGATGGTAGCAGAACATAAGTTTTTTGCTATCCTATTACACGGCACTCCAAGGCCCAAAATATGGAATTATTCATGGATCGTTCCTCATATATCAACCGCTTAGACGGATTAAGCTTCATCACCGGGTTGACGTGAGTGTTGGAAATATGCCCTAGAGGCAATAATAAATAAGTTATTATTATATTTCTTTGTTCATGATAATAGTCTTTTATTCATGCTATAACTGTATTATCCGGAAATCGTAATACACGTGTGAATACATAGACCACAATATGTCCCTAGTGAGCCTCTAGTTGACTAGCTCATTGTGATCAACAAATAGTCATGGTTTCCTGGCTATGGACATTGGATGTCGTTGATAACGGGATCACATCATTAGGAGAATGATGTGATGGACAAGACCCAATCCTAAGCCTAGCACAAAGATCGTGTAGTTCATTTGCTAGAGCTTTGCCAATGTCAAGTATCTCTTCCTTCGACCATGAGAGTGTGTAACTCCTGGATACCGTAGGAGTGCTTTGGGTGTATCAAACGTCACAACGTAACTGGGTGACTATAAAGGTGCACTACAGGTATCTCCGAAAGTATCTATTGTTTTATGCGGATCGAGACTGGAATTTGTCACTCCGTGTAAACGGAGAGGTATCTCTGGGCCCACTCGGTAGGACATCATCATTTGCGCAAATGTGACCAAGGAGTTGATCACAGGATGATGTGTTACGGAACGAGTAAAGAGACTTGCCGGTAATGAGATTGAACAAGGTATAAGGATACCGACGATCGAATCTCGGGCAAGTATAATACCGCTAGACAAAGGGAATTGTATACGAGATTGATTAAGTCCTTGACATCATGGTTCATCCGATGAGATCATCGTGGAACATGTGGGAGCCATCATGGGTATCCAGATCCCGCTGTTGGTTATTGACCGGAGAACGTCTCGGTCATGTCTACATGTCTCCCGAACCCGTAGGGTCTACACACTTAAGGTTCGGTGACGCTAGGGTTATAAAGGAAGCTTGTATGTGGTTACCGAATGTTGTTCGGAGTCCCGGATGAGATCTCGGACGTCACGAGGAGTTCCAGAATGGTCCGGAGGTAAAGATTTATATATGGGAAGTCCTGTTTTGGTCACCGGAAAAGTTTCGGGCGATATTGGTAATGTACCGGGACCACCGGGAGGGTCCCGGGGGTCCACCAAGTGGGGCCACCTGCCCCAGAAGGTTGCGTGGGCCAAGTGTGGGAGGGGACCAGCCCCTAGGAGGGCTGGTGCGCCCCCCACAAGGGGGCCAAGGCGCAAGGGAGAGTGGGAGGGGGCAAACCCTAGTCCAGATGGGCCTTAAGGCCCACCTAGTGGGCGCCTCCCCTCTCTCCCCCTCTTGGCCGCCTCCCCAAGTCCAATCTAGGGCTGGCCGCACCCCTTGGGGTGGGAAACCCTAAAGGGGGCGCAGCCCCCTTCTCCCCTATATAAATAGAGGCCTGGGGCTGCCCATAACACATGAGTTCTCTCCCTCTTGGTGCAGCCCTGCCTCTCTCCCTCCTCTTCCTCTCCCGTGGTGCTTGGTGAAGCCCTGCTGGATTGCCATGCTCCTCCATCACCACCACGCCGTTGTGCTGCTGTTGGATGGAGTTTTCCTCAACCTCTCCCTCTCTCCTTGCTGGATCAAGGCATGGGAGACGTCATCGGGCTGTACGTGTGTTGAACGCGGAGGTGTCGTCCGTTCGGCACTTGATCATCGGTGATTTGAATCACGACGAGTACGACTCCATCAACCCCATTCACTTGAACGCTTCCGCTTAGCGATCTACAAGGGTATGTAGATGCACTCACTTTCTACTCGTTGCTGGTCTCTTCATAGATAGATCTTGGTGTTACGTAGGAATTTTTTTGAATTTCTGCTACGTTCCCCAACAGTGGCATCATGAGCTAGGTCTATTGCGTAGATTCTTTGCACGAGTAGAACACAAAGTAGTTGTGGGCGTTGATTTTGTTCAATATGCTTGCCGTTACTAGTCCAATCTTGTTTCAACGGTATTGTGGGATGAAGCGGCCCGGACCGACCTTACACGTACTCTTACGTGAGACAGGTTCCACCGATTGACATGCACTTGGTGCATAAGGTGGCTAGCGGGTGCCAGTCTCTCCCACTTTAGTCGGAACGGATTCGATGAAAAGGGTCCTTATGAAGGGTAAATAGCAATTGGCATATCACGTTGTGGTTTTGCGTAGGTAAGAAACGTTCTTGCTAGAAACCCATAGCAGCCACGTAAAACATGCAAACAACAATTAGAGGACGTCTAACTTGTTTTTGCAGGGTATGCTATGTGATGTGATATGGCCAAGAAGAATGTGATGAATGATATGTGATGTATGAGATTGATCATGTTCTTGTAATAGGAATCACGACTTGCATGTCGATGAGTATGACAACCGGCAGGAGCCATAGGAGTTGTCTTTATTTTTTGTATGACCTGCGTGTCATTAAAGAACGCCATGTAACTTACTTTACTTTATTGCTAAACGCGTTAGCCATAGAAGTAGAAGTAGTCGTTGGCGTGACAACTTCATGAAGACACGATGATGGAGATCATGATGATGGAGATCATGGTGTCATGCCGGTGACAAGATGATCATGGAGCCCCGAAGATGGAGTTCAATGGAGCTATATGATATTGGCCATATCATGTCACAACTATATAATTGCATGTGATGTTTATTATGATTATGCATCTTGTTTACTTAGGACGACGGTAGTAAATAAGATGATCCCTTACAAAATTTCAAGAAGTGTTCTCCCCTAACTGTGCACCGTTGCTACAGTTCGTCGCTTCTAAGCACCACGTGATGATCGGGTGTGATGTATTCTTACGTTCACATACAACGGGTGTAAGACAGTTTTACACAGCGAATACACTTAGGGTTAACTTGACGAGCCTAGCATGTGCAGACATGGCCTCGGAACACGGAGACCGAAAGGTCGAGCATGAGTCGTATAGTAGATACGATCAACATAAAGATGTTCACCGATGATGACTAGTCCGTCTCACGTGATGATCGGACACGGCCTAGTTGACTCGGATCATGTAATCACTTAGATGACCAGAGGGATGTCTATCTGAGTGGGAGTTCATAAGATGAACTTAATTATCCTGAACATAGTCAAAAGACCTTTTTGCAAATTATGTCGTAGCTCGCGCTTTAGTTCTACTGTTTTAGATATGTTCCTAGAGAAAATATAGTTGAAAATTGATAGTAGCAATTGTGCGGACAGTAGAAAGCTTATGTCCTTAATGCACTGCTCAGTGTGCTGAAACCCAAACGTCGTTTGTGGATGTTGTGAACATCGGACACACACGTTTTGATAACTACGTGATAGTTCAATTAAACGGTTTAGAGTTGAGGCACCAAAGATGTTTTTGAAACATCACGAAACATATGAGATGTTTTGAGGGCTGAAATTGGGATTTCAGGCTTGTGCCCACGTCAAGAGGTATGAGACCTCCGACGATATTCTTAGCCTGCAAACTAAGGGAGAAAAGGTCAATCGTTGAGCTTGTGCTCAGATTGTCTGAGTGCAACAATCACTTAAATCGAGTGGGAGTTGATCTTCCAGATGAGATAGTGATGTTTCTCATAAGTCATTGCCACCAAGCTGCTAGAGCTTTGTGATGAACTATAACACATCAGGGATAGATATGATGATCCTTGAGATATTTGTGATGTTTGACACCGCGAAAGTAGAAATCAAGAAGGAGCATCAATTGTTGATGGTTGGTGAAACCACTAGTTTCAAGAAGGGCAAGGGCAAGAAGGGATACTTCATGAAACGGCAAATCAGCTGCTGCACCAGTGAAGAAACCCGAGGTTGAACCCAAACCCGAGACTAAGTGCATCTGTAATAAGGGGAACAACCACTGGAGCAGCATTACCCTAGATACTTGGTAGATGAGAAGGCTGGCAAGGTCGATAGAAGTATATTGGATATACATTATGTTAATGTGTACTTTACTAGTACTCCTAGTAGCACCAGGGTATTGGATACCGGTTCGGTTGCTAAGTGTTAGTAACTCGAAATAAAAGCTACGGAATAAACGGAGACTAGCTAAAGGTGAGCTGACGATATATGTTGGAAGTGTTTCCAAGTTTGATGTGATCAAACATCGCACGCTCCCTCTACCATCAAGATTAGTATTAAACCTGAATGGTTTATTGAATCTCGATCGTAGTGATACACATTTTCATGCCAAAAGATATAAGATAGTAATGATAGTACCACCTATTTGTGGCACTGCCACGTAAGTCATATCGGTATAAAATGCATGAAGAAGCTCCATGTTGATGGATCTTTGGACTCACTCATTTTTGAAAAGTTTGAGACATGCGAACCATGTCTATTGGTATATATGCATGAAGAAACTCCATGCAAATGGACCGTTTGAACTTACTTGATTTTGAATCACTTGAGATATGCAAATCATACCACATGGGCAAGATGACTGAAAAGCCTCGGTTTCAGTAAAGATGGAACAAGATAGCAACTTGTTGGAAGTAACACATTTTGATGTGTGTAGTCCAATGAGTGCTGAGGCATGCAGTGAATATCATTATGTTCTTACTTCACAGATGATTCGAGTAGATGTTGTATATATTTACTTGATGAAACACAAGTCTGAATTATTGAATGGTTCAAGTAATTTTAGAGTGAAGTAGAAGATCATTGTGACAAGAGGATAAAATGTCTATGATATGATCATAGAGATGAATATCTGAGTTACGAGTTTTGGCACACAATTAAGACATTGTGGAAATTGTTTCGCAATTAATACCGCCTGGAACACCATAGTGTGATGGTGTGTCCGAACATCATAGTTGCATCCTATTGGATATGGTGCATACCATGATGTCTCTTATCGAATTACCACTATCTTTCATAGGTTAGGCATTAGAGACAACCACATTCACTTTAAATAGGGCACCACGTAATTCCGATGAGATGACACCGTATGAATTATGGTTTAGAGAAACCTAAGTTGTCGTTTCTTAAAGGTTTGGGGCTGCGACGCTTATGTGAAAAAGTTTCAGGATTAAGCTCGAACCCAAAGCGGATAAAATACATCTTCATAGGACACCCAAAACAGTTGGGTATACCTCCTAATTCAGATCCGAAAGCAATATGAATTGTTTCCAGAATCAGGTCCTTTCTCGAGGAAAGGTTTCTCTCGAAAGAGTTGAGTGGGAGGATGGTGGAGACTTGATGAGGTTATTGAACCATCACTTCAACCAGTGTGTAGCAGGGCACAGGAAGTTGTTCCCATGGCACCTACACCAATTGAAGTGGAAGCTTATGATATTGATCATGAAGTTTCGGATCAAATCACTGCCGTACCTCGTAGGACGACAAGGACACGTACTACTTCGGGGTGGTAAGGTGATCCTGTCTTGAAGGTCATGTTGCTAGACAACAATGAACCTACGAGCTATGGAGAAGCGATGGTGGGCCCGAATTCCGACAAATGGTTAGAAGCCATGAAATCCGAGATAATATCCATATATCAGAACAAAGCATGGACTTTGATGGACTTGCCCGATGATCGGCAATCCATTGAGATAAATGGATCTTTTAAGAAGAAGACGGACGTGGATGGTAATGTCACCATCTATGAAGCTCGACTTGTGGCGAAGTGTTTTCCGACAAGTTCAAGGAGTTGACTACGATGAGATTTTCTCACTCGTAGCAATGCTTAAAGTCCGTCGGAATCATGTTAGCATTAGCTGCATTTATGAAATCTGGCAGATAGATGTCAAGACAAGTTTCCTTACTAGTTTTCGTAAGGAAAGGTTGTATGCAATACAATCAGAAAAGTTTTGTCGATCCTAAGGATGCTAAAAGGTATGCTAGCTCCAGCGATCCTTTTAAGGACTGGAGTAAGCATCTCGGAGTTGGAATGTACGCTTTGATGAGATGATCAAAGATTTTGGATTTATACAAAGTTTATAAGAAACTTGTATTTCCAAAGAAGTGAGTGGGAGCACTATAGAATTTCTGATGAGTATATGTTGTTGACATATTGATCAGAGATGATGTAGAATTTCTAGAAAGCATATAGGGTTATTTGAAAGGTGTTTTTCAATGGAAAGCCTGGATTAAGCTACTTGAACATTGAGCATCAAGATCTATAAGGATAGATCAAAATGCTTAATAATACTTTCAAATGAGCACATACCTTGACATGATCTTGAAGGTGTTCAAGATGGACCAGTCAAAGAAGGAGTTCTTGCCTGAGTTATAAGGTACGAAGTTAAGACTTAAAGCTCGACCACGGCAGAATAGAGAGAAAGGACGAAGGTCGTCCCCTATGCTTAAGACGTAGGATCTTCAGTATGCTATGCTGTGTATCGCACCTGAAGTGTGCCTTGCCATGAGGCAGTCAAGGGGTACAAGAGTGATCCAAGAATGGCTCACAGGACAGCGGTCAAAGTTATCCTTAGTAACTAGTGGACTAAGGAATTTTCTCGATTATGGAGGTGGTAAAAGAGTTCGTCGTAAAGGTTACGACGATGCAAGCTTGACACCTATCCGGATAGCTCTGAGTAGAGAGACCGGATACATATAATGGAGCAATAATTTAGGATAGCTCCAAGTAGAACAGTTGTTTGGAATAGCTCCAAATAGAGCGTGGTAGCTGTATCTAGGAGATGCCATAGAGATTTGTAAAGCACACACGGATCTGAAAGGTTCAGACCCGTTGACTAAAACCTCTCTCACAAACAACATGATCAAACATAAAACTCATTGAGTGTTAATCACATAGTGATGTGAACTAGACTACTGACTCTAGTAAACTCTTGGGTATTAGTCACATGGCGATGTGACCTGTGAGTGTTAATCACATGGCAATGTGAACTAGATTATTGACTCTAGTGCAAGTGGGAGACTGTTGGAAATATGCCCTAGAGGCAATAATAAATAAGTTATTATTATATTTCTTTGTTCATGATAATAGTCTTTTATTCATGCTATAACTGTATTATCCGGAAATCGTAATACACGTGTGAATACATAGACCACAATATGTCCCTAGTGAGCCTCTAGTTGACTAGCTCGTTGTGATCAACAGATAGTCATGGTTTCCTGGCTATGGACATTGGATGTCGTTGATAACGGGATCACATCATTAGGAGAATGATGTGATGGACAAGACCCAATCCTAAGCCTAGCACAAAGATCGTGTAGTTCATTTGCTAGAGCTTTGCCAATGTCAAGTATCTCTTCCTTCGACCATGAGAGCGTGTAACTCCTGGATACCATAGGAGTGCTTTGGGTGTATCAAACGTCACAACGTAACTGGGTGACTATAAAGGTGCACTACAGGTATCTCCGAAAGTATCTATTGTTTTATGCGGATCGAGACTGGAATTTGTCACTCCGTGTAAACGGAGAGGTATCTCTGGGCCCACTCGGTAGGACATCATCATTTGCGCAAATGTGACCAAGGAGTTGATCACGGGATGATGTGTTACGGAACGAGTAAAGAGACTTGCCGGTAACGAGATTGAACAAGGTATAAGGATACCGACGATCGAATCTCGGGCAAGTATAATACCGCTAGACAAAGGGAATTGTATACGAGATTGATTAAGTCCTTGACATCGTGTTTCATCCGATGAGATCATCGTGGAACATGTGGGAGCCATCATGGGTATCCAGATCCCGCTGTTGGTTATTGACCGGAGAACGTCTCGGTCATGTCTACATGTCTCCCGAACCCGTAGGGTCTACACACTTAAGGTTCGGTGACGCTAGGGTTATAAAGGAAGCTTGTATGTGGTTACCGAATGTTGTTCGGAGTCCCGGATGAGATCCCGGACGTCACGAGGAGTTCCGGAATGGTCCAGAGGTAAAGATTTATATATGGGAAGTCCTGTTTTGGTCACCGGAAAAGTTTCGGGCGATATCGGTAATGTACCGGGACCACCGGGAGGGTCCCGGGGGTCCACCAAGTGGGGCCACCTGCCCCAGAAGGTTGCATGGGCCAAGTGTGGGAGGGGACCAGCCCCTAGGAGGGCTGGTGCGCCCCCCACAAGGGGGCCAAGGCGCAAGGGAGAGTGGGAGGGGGCAAACCCTAGTCCAGATGGGCCTTAAGGCCCACCTAGTGGGCGCCTCCCCTCTCTCCCCCTCTTGGCCGCCTCCCCAAGTCCAATCTAGGGCTGGCCGCACCCCTTGGGGTGGGAAACCCTAAAGGGGGCACAGCCCCCTTCTCCCCTATATAAATAGAGGCCCGGGGCTGCCCATAACACATGAGTTCTCTCCCTCTTGGTGCAGCCCTGCCTCTCTCCCTCCTCTTCCTCTCCCGTGGTGCTTGGCGAAGCCCTGCTGGATTGCCATGCTCCTCCATCACCACCACGCTGTTGTGCTGCTATTGGATGGAGTCTTCCTCAACCTCTCCCTCTCTCCTTGCTGGATCAAGGCATGGGAGACGTCATCGGGCCGTACGTGTGTTGAACGCGGAGGTGTCGTCCGTTCGGCACTTGATCATCGGTGATTTGAATCACGACGAGTACGACTCCATCAACCCCGTTCACTTGAATGCTTCCGCTTAGCGATCTACAAGGGTATGTAGATGCACTCACTTTCTACTCGTTGCTGGTCTCTCCATAGATAGATCTTGGTGTTACGTAGGAAATTTTTTGAATTTCTGCTACGTTCCCCAACAGTGAGGTAGATGGGTCATCTGGCGTCGGTTCAGCCTCCTCCTCATCCAATGAATGGAAGTCATTGGCGGTCCAATCAATCCGGGTCAAGGCTTGAAAGACAGCCTCTTCACTTATAAGCTCAGCCAGATCAACGTCAGGGGCGTAAGTGTGCTTACGGATTGGTGGAATGAGGTTCTGCACTTCAGGAATCACAGCTTCAACCCGTTTGTTGTTTGCATCATAGAAAGATCGGTGCACCGCAGGTTCGCCTCTTCTACTAGTTGACTCGCCAACGGACGCATCTCCCTTGTTATCCGTTTGAGGGCGTCATTGTCTAATTCTTCGCCATTTTCTTGTGCACTGGGGAAGCCTTTGGATATATCAGCCGGATCAAGATCAGCTATCCATGCCTTGGCTCGAGTCAGCGCCTGCCCAAGCAGCGGATCGCTTCAGCTCTTCTATTTGCGCTAGCGTCATTGAGAGACGATCCAGCGTATCTTTGATAAGTGTTGGTGCTGCATTATCATATGAAGTTGCGCATATAACCCGTTGAGCGCCGATATACAGCTGTTGAATCAGTGTATATGCCGCTTTAAGCTTCTTCCGCATGTCAGAACCTAGGTGAGCGATGCGACTCCCTATATCGGTTCAGGAAATACATGTTAAAACGATGAAATTTCAAAGGGATACAACTTTCGGCAACCACTACTTACCAAATATGGCAGAGGTCATGGCATTGATTTGGCGCTTCAGTCCAGACAATTCTTCTGCCACCGCTTCAAGAGCCACTTCAGCAATCTCCGCCCGCTTCACCAGTCCAGCCTTCTCGGTGTCCCAGTTGGCCCGTTCAGACTTAAACCATTCTTTAAGCTGCTCCATGGTGGTCAAGGCGGTTTTTAGCTCCTCCTTGGCCTTGGTGGATTCTGTTTGTTGGGTTTCAAGATTTGCTCGAAGATCAGCAATTTGTGAGATTTGTTGATTTATTTCACTCTGCAATAGTAAGAGAGCATGTTAATATCTTTTCAAAGTCCCAAGCATATAACCAGTTATACACTCGGCACTTGGGGGCTAATGCGGATCATTTTTTATGCGGGTATTTGAAGTCCCAAGGATTAATACAAGTTTTAATCCTGGCACTTGGGGGCTAATGTGTGTGTGATCAGACATAAAGAAAATTTCACAAGTTACCGCATGAAGTATATGAAGTCCCGGTTTGACTTTTTCAAGACAAACCGGCCCTTGGGGGCTACAATGCACTGAATGTACAGAACAAGAAGCAATAATGTTTACCTCATAGCGCTCCTTCATCAGATTTACTAAACCAGCTTCAAAGTCATGGCTTGTGTTCTGCCGGTTCAGAAAGCCGGAATGAAGATCTTGAGTAGTGAGATCGGTATAAGCAGACAAATCAGTCTTCCCTTTCCCCTTGTTCATGGGAGCAAATTCATCCTTAGCAGTGTGCTTTGACACAACAATCGGATTACCAGGGGCGTTATATGCAGTGCCTGTAACGACAACGTCATCATCCTTGGTCGGGCTGGAAGAATCAATATTCTGAACTGGGCTAGGTACTTTCGTGGAAGGGCTTGGCGGTTTGATAATTGGACTTGGCGGATCAGCAATTGAGTCCCGTTGTTCCATTGCTGGGCTTGGCGGAGCAGGAGGATGTGAAGTGTCAGCTTCTGCAGTCGGTTCAACTTCTGGCGGATTAGCATTACCATCTTGATTCGGCCCAGCCGAGCTGTCCATGGCAACTTCTGGGTGTTCGTCCTGATGCTCGGGTGTCTTTTCTGGATCAACTTCAACAGTAGGGTCGCTGGTCTTGGCCTTCTTGCTTAATCGAGCTTTGGCGCTACAACATCAAAGGTTAGAGTGGTAAACCAACAAATAAAGTTATAAATTAGGTAACACTTACCCAGCGACAACTTTGAGAGGATGCAATTGGGTGGTTGACGAACCGCCAGATGAGCTGGAAGAAGCCTCGTAATTCGGGTCAGACGGATTGAGAGGGCATCAGAAGAAACCTTTTAAAGGATATTGTTTTTCAGGAGAACAAATCACCTCTGGACGGCGTTTCCGGGAGGGTGTATCAGCTAAACCAGACGAAGTGATTTGTTGACCACTGTGCAGGCTTGTGCGACGTTCTTCCGCTTGCCGTTTCTTCAAAGAAAATTTTGGATCCAAATGAGCAAGGGGGTGAGATTGTTTTACTTTCCGGACTGTACGGCGAATTCTTTGAACCGACACAGGATCTGAGTCGGAAGAAAGAAGAATTACCTCAACATGATCTGCATGGCTGGCCTCAGTGTCATCCTGAAGAGGGTCATTGTCAATAAGATATACAAAAAAGGAGCCAAGTGAGTCAAGTTCTACCTCAGCATCTGATTCTTCCTCCTCCGGCGGATCAGAAGATTCGGCAGTTTTCTTCTTTCCAGGCTTCTTGGTGGCTTTGGTTTTTACACGAGGAGCACGGGCCGGTTTAGTCCATTTCCAGAAAGAGCTATTGGCCTGAGATTAAGGCAGAGAAAGGTTAGTATACAGTCAATACGGAAGTAAATCAGTGAAGTATGTACTTGAACTTACCGACGGCGGTTTATTGGAGACGTAAAATGGAGCCAAACCGGTTTGGCTACATGCAGAGACCGGTTCATCAAGCATCTTCTTTACACATTCGGTGATTTCAAGGTCGGTCACTACTACTTCATGATATCGTTGAGGGTCTTTTACATTGCCGGTATACTCATGCATCAATCCGGGGCGGCGGCTCAAAGGCAGAATGGCCCAAGAAACCCAGCAGCGGACAAGATCAATGCCAGTTAAACCGTTGGCCATCAGAGCCCAGAGCTTGGCGAGTTGAGGAGCAAAATTCTTCCGTTCTGCTGTGGTTAAACGCGGAGGCAGTGGGTGGCCATTGCTAAGCCGATGAGGGCGCTAGCCCGGCAAGGGATTTGCTCCAACATGAGCAGTGTTCCGGCAGTAAAACCAGGTCTGGTTCCAATCTTTAGGATGGCTATGATGTTTGGCATGAGGGAAATCAACTTCTTTCCTTTTTTGAATTGACACGCCACCAAGCTCTGTGTTGGGGCCATCTGAGAATTCTGTGCGGCGGTTCAGATGAAAGAAATCCCGGAATAACTCCACGGTTGGCTCTTCTTGAAGATAGACTTCACAGAATACTTGAAAGTTGCATATATTTGATACGGAGTTCGGACCGATATCTTGCGGATGGAGTTGGAAGCTTGCGAGGACATCCCGGAAATTTTTTGATCCGGGCGGACTGAATCCCCGGCCTAAGTGTTGCATAAAAACAATCACCTCTCCTTCTTGAGGTTCAGGTGGACATTCCGATTCCAGAACTCGCCAGTGGAGATCCCTCTTTGAGGCTAAGGCACCAGTGGTGACATAACCATTGATCTGGGTCTCTCTAATCCGGGATGGAGCCCAGTTGCAAGCAGAAAATTGCTTCGACATTCCGGAAAGAGAAACTGAAAATAAAAGTGCCGGTTTAAGGTATCTAATTCAGTGTTAAACCGGAGAAGAATATTGTGGAAGTTCAGCTGGCGGTTTAAGAGAGGGCTAATGCTACATGGCGGATTGACTATTAAGGAGTTAAACCGCGTGTAGGCAGAATGGCCAGAATTCGAAATTTCTGCTAAGTATTGACAGAAACAGGTTTCACACAATGGTCAAGTTTATTTGGATCTACCAACATCTGTAAAGCAGTTTTTATCTGAGTTCTAAAGGAGCTAAATAGGGCAGGGAAGGCCATGTACTCTACAGAGGTAAAAGAACGATCTGCTAGCATTAAAAATGGACGAAGGGTACCTCCCGCATGAGATCTACACTATTACTGGGTCAAAAATTGTCGCGACAGGTGGAAGAACAAAGAAGGATGAAGAACCGTGCGGAAGAACTCGGGAACCCTAGAAACAGATCTAAAGACGAAGGAGAAAGGAAGTTTACCACTGCAGATCTACTGCGGAAGAAGGATGATGAAAGTCTGGTCTGTTTCAGGTTGATCCAACGGCCTTTATTGATTCAGATCTCGAAGGTCGCGGACGGTGGCGGAGCTCCAGAGCTTGGGCGTCGCGAGGAAGAAGAAGGCAAAAGGGGAAAAGAGAGAAGGGCCCTCGGACCTTATTTATAGAGGAGAGAGTAAAACGGCAGGCGCGGGAATCAAGGAGCCTGAAACGGCAGGATAAGTGCACCTATCGCCTCGATTTTCGGGATAACCATTAAGTGAAGGGAATCTTTTTTAATTATTGTTTACAGAAATGATGTCATGATGGACTGTTGCTGCGTTCAGAGGATGACGTCACGGTGGTTTACAAAGTTTCAGGAGAAGACAATATGGCGGTTTACGAAAGTACAAGAAGATGCCTGCAAGGGATATTTGAAGTATTGAAGATTGACATGAACAAATTCAAATCAATTGGGGCCTAATGTGGAGGATATAGCTACTGAGTATAAACCGGCCAGGAGGGTCCGGTTCACCCTTGATTATGTTAAAGCCCATGAAGATCCAGAAGATGGCGCTTTACTAAAAGAAGCATAGAAGCCCAAAGCCCAAAGGCAGATTAGGGCCCATAGTGGTAAACCGCCATGATTATGTAAACTTGTAGTATAAGTTAGGAAAGGAGAGACCGAGCCAGACACTTTGTATGAGTCGGCCTCGGGGCTCTGTAAACCGGCCGGGCGTCAACCTGTGTATATAAAGGGACGACCCAGCGGCGGTTTGAGGACAACAGACAACAACTCGAGACTCAGGCAAGCATATTCCGCTCCCTGGTCATCGAAACCCAATCAATCCCATCACAAACTAGACGTAGGCTTTTACCTTCATCAAAGGGGCCGAACTAGTATAACTCCCGTGTGCCTTGTCCGGTTTAACCCCTTCAAGCTAACCCGTTGCGATGGCTCCACGACTAAGTCCTTTCACAAGGACATCTGACGTGATAATTCCACGACAGTTTGTGTTTGGATGTGTGCGATAGAATTGAAGATTTTCAGTAAGAGAGAGAGAGAGAGAGAGAGAGAGAGAGAGAGAGCAGGCGTCCGGGAGAGAGGGAGGTAGTATTTTATGCATCAAAGACTGATATAAACCATGTTTCGATATAAACTTGCATTCGAATATTTAAATTGGAGAACATGTTGTGTGCAATCCACACATGAATGGAGATATGTGTATCAAACAAGTTAATTAATTTGACTTTCAACATGTTCATGGAGTACTATAATAATGTACAACATGTTACTCGATTGAGGTGTTCATTTTTGGATTTAGTTCACTATTTTGACCTGCTGAATTAGGTACTTCATTGAATCGAGATATTTCATTTTGGGTTTGATTCCAGTTTTTGAGTGGGTCAACTATTTGTCATATAGTAAATCGTTAGCAACGAGCATGTAAAAACATATTAGTCCCGAGCATCATCTCTCCATCTAAAAAAAATTGCAAGCTAATACTTCAAAATATGATTGGAACCGACTTTGTAAGGTAGACGTGGATGCTCGTTCTCCCAAAATTTGAACGAGCCGCTAAACACCCTCTGCTCAGTGGAATTTGCCCGACCAAATAACTAGGAGACTCGAAATTATCGGCCTATGTGGGACACGCATCAATTGGCCCGTTGTACATCGAGGGTAGGTTCTTAACTTCGTCCAAGCACGCCTTCTCCTCGGCCAAAATGACATGTGTCGAATAGTTCATAAACCATGGGCGGCAAAATACCCTTTCGTCGCCCGAAATCTCTCGCGCCGACTATTTCAAAACATGCCATCCTTGCCCGAAATCGGTCGCACCCACTATTTCAAAACACGCCCTCCTCGCCCGAAATCGCTCGCGCCCACTATTTCAAAACACATTCTCCTTGCTCGAAATCACTCGCGTCCACTATTTCAAAACACGCCCTCCTCAATCGAAATCGCTCGCGCCCACTATTTGGGAGAAGCAAAGTTACTCTACTATCCATGACCTTAGTACACAGACCCAAGCCTAGAAGCCTAAAGGCAGGGGTCGAACCGCAACTCCCCCCACATTTCAGACAAATGTGTCCATAAGACATGGTTCCCCATCCCAACTCCCCATTCATACCTTGTGGGCGCAAATCACCTTCACCCCAGAAGCTTCCTTCTCCCCAGCCGCGAAACCTCAGCCCCTCCTCCATGGCGTCTGATACGTCTCCAACGTATCTACAATTTTTTATTGTTCCATGCTAGTATATTATCCATCTTGGATGTTTTATATGCATTTATATGCTAGTTTAAATGAATTTTGGGACTAACCTATTAGCCTAGAGCCCAGTGCCAGTTTCTATTTTTTCCTTGTTTTTGAGTATCGCAGAAAAGGAATATCAAACGGAGTCCAATTTACCTGAAAATGTATGGAGATTATTTTTGGACCAGAAGAAGCCCACGGAGCATCGAAGATGGACCAGAAAAGTCCTGAAGCCACCACGAGGGTGGAGGGCACGCCCTACCCCACTAGGCGCGCCCCCTACCTTGTGGCTGCCTCACGGATCCCCCCTGACTTGTTCCCGATGCCAACACCTCTTATATATGCCCAAACTTCTAGAACAGAACCTAGATCGGGAGTTCCACCGTCCCAAGCCTCTGTAGCCACCAAAAACCAATTGGGGCCCTCTTTCGGCACCCAGTCAGAGGGGGGATCCATCACCGGTGGCCATCTTCATCATCCCGACGCTCTCCATGACGAGGAGGGAGTAGTTCACCTTCGGGGCCGAGGGTATGTACTAGTAGCTATGTGTTTGATCTCTCTCTCTCCCTCTCTCTCTCTCTCGTGTTCTTGATATGGCACGATCTTGATGTACCGCGAGCTTTGCTATTATAGTTGGATCTTATGACGTGTCTTCCCCTCTACGTTCTTGTAATGGAATGAGTTTTCCCTTTGAAGTTATCTTATCGGATTGAGTCTTTAAGGATTTGAGAAAACTTGATGTATGTCTTGCATGTGCTTATCTGTGGTGACAATGGGATATTCACGTGATCCACTTGATGTATGTTTTAGTGATCAAGTTGCAGGTTCTGTGACCTTGTGAACTTATTCATAGGGGTTGGCACACGTTTTCATCTTGACTCTCCGGTAGAAACTTTGGGGCACTCTTTGAAGTTCTTTATGTTGGTTTGAATAGATGAATATGAGTTTGCGTGATGCATATCGTATAATCAAACCCACGGATACTTGAGGTGACATTGGAGTATCTAGGTGACATTAGGCTTTTTGTTGATGTGTGTTTTAAGGTGTTATTTTACTACGAACTCTAGGGCTGTTTGTGACACTAATAGGAATAGCCCAATGGATTGATCAGAATGAATAGCTTTGAGGTGGTTTCGTACCCTATATTAATCTCTTCGTTTGTTCTCCTCTATTAGTGACTTTGGGGTGACTCTTTGTTACACGTTGATGGATTGTTATATGATCCAATTATGTTATCATTATTGAGAGAACATGCACTAGTGAAAGTATGAACCCTAGGCCTTGTTTCGAAGCATTGCAATACCGTTTTCGCTCACTTTTGTTACTTGCTACCCTACTATTTTTATAATTTCAGGTTACAAAAACCTATATCTTCCATCCATATTGCAGTTGTATCACCATCTCTTCACCGAACTAGTGCACTTATACAATTTACCATTGTATTGGGTGTGTTGGGGACACAAGAAACTCTTTGTTATTTGGTTGCAGGGTTGTTTCAGAGAGACCATCTTCATCCTACGCCTCCCACGGATTGATAAACCTTAGGTAATCCACTTAAGGGAAATTTGCTATTGTCCTACAAAACTCTGCGTTTGGAGGCCCAACACGAGTCTACAAGAAGAAGGTTGCGTAGTAGACATCAAGCTCTTTTCTGGCGCCGTCGCCGGGGAGGTTAGTGCTTGAAGGTATATCTTTAGATCTTGTAATCGAATCTTTTAGTTTCTTCTTTTATCACTAGTTTAGTCTATAAAAGAAAACTACAAAAAATGGAATTGAGGTTGACTCATATGCTTCATGTTTTTTATGTCTTTCATGAAAATGATGGAATGGAAAATTGTTCTCAAGTGTTAGAAGAACAAGTCTATAAAATGTTTGGCACTAAATCTTTTAATGATAAGCATGATTGCAATGTTGTCAGTATGAACTCTTTGAATATCCATAATACTAAAGATGATTGCACGAGTCATGATAAAAATGTTTCTTATAAGCATGTCAATTTTTGTTGAGTGCATAGAGTTTGCAAGTACACACCAAATAGGGAAGATAGATTTTGCAAGAGGCATAAGTATTTAGAAACTAAATGGTTGCAAGAGAGGCTAGATGCTTGTGCTGAAAATTAAAATTTCTTTGCCATCCTTGTGAACTTTGCAATGAACGTGATCATTTAAATCTACAATGCAAATTGTTTCATGATCAAATCGTGTCCAAAAGTTGTGATGACTTGATTTCCCTTGCACATCATCATGAACTTAGTTTGCTTTTGGGTTATGAAGAAATGAAACGTATAACTAAGGATATTCCATAATTTGTCCTTGATAAAGTTCTTGATTTCGATCTAGAGGAAATTTATATGTATCGTGAAGTGAATTGCATTGAAAATCCTTATATTGCCAATTATATAAAGATAAGAATACGAATAGAAGATGAAGAGAATACTAATGAAAGGGAAGTGGTTTCCCAATATCCTCCTATTTTTCTTATGATGAATCGGGTAACGAGGAGGAGCTTTCTATTCAACCAATCTCATTAATAAGGAGCTCCAGAAAGAGGATTAAACCCACACATGATGTGAAAAAAAAAAAAAGACGGAGAAGCAAAGGTAAAAGGTATCCCTCCCAAATGGTGTTGCTCCTATTACTGTTATGCCTATTACTCATTCTGATGATTATGATTGGGAAAGTAATGATACTCGTTATAATCTTGAGAATATTTTTGGCATCAACTTAGAAATTTGTGAAGATAATAATTGATATACTATTGGTGCTATCCATACTATTAATGATGAGAGTGATTATGCTTATGATATGCAAAGGCCCAAGCTTGGGGATGCTATGCTAGAGTTCCAATCATAAGTACATATGATCCAAGAAGAGAAAGTATGTTAGCTTATGCCTCTCCCTCATATAAAGATGATTACCGGTCTAGTTATCGATTGCCTAGGGACAAATAACTTTCTTGTGACAAAAAGCTCTCTACTAAAACTAATTTAGTTGTGTCTTTATCTAAACAGCCCCTAGTTTTTATTTATGCGCTCTTTATTATCTTGCAAACCTATCCAGCAACACCTACAAAGTACTTCTAGTTTCATACTTGTTCTAGGTAAAGCGAACATTAAGCGTGCGTAGAGTTGTATCGATGGTCGATAGAACTTGAGGGAATATTTGTTCCACCTTTAGCTCCTTGTTGGGTTTGACACTCTTACTTATCGAAAGAGGCTACAACTGATCCTCTATACTTGTGGGTTATCAAGACATTTTTCTGGCGCTGTTACCGGGGAGCAATAGCGTGGGGTGAATATTCTCATGTGTGCTTGTTTGCTTTATCACTAAGTAGTTTTTATTTTCTGTTCTTAGTTGTTCTCTATCTTTAGTAATGGATATGGAACATGAAATACCAAAAAAATAGGTGTACTTGCTGCTCATGGAGATGGGGAACCTCCTAAAACCCTCGATGCTCATTATGTGAAAGATATTATGCACTACTTTAATAATCCTCAGAAAACCCCATTCAATTGTATAATGGGAGACACGTTGGATCAACGTGAATACTTTAGGGATTATTGCTTGACTCAAAAAGGGAAACTATTATGGGATCAAATTCATATGTTGCATTGGTATGCTCGGCAACTATGCTTGAGATATGATTATACTTGTTGCTCTAGGACGAAGGCTCCACACCTTCCCTTTTCATGTATATTTAGTGATAATGAAACCTTTTCTTCTTATACTAATGGTATATATGATTACTATAATGTGGAACGAATAGAAGAATTTGTTTCTTTTAAGGGTGCTTATGAAATTGAATCTTTGTTTGAAAAATATGAAGCTTTTGATGATGATATTTATAGGACTGAAATTTTTGCTATACTTAAATATTGCTATGAGAATTATGAATACAATGCTGATAGTGATGCATTTATTGAGAAAGTCTCCGCTGTCCAAGAAGAGACTAATATTTTGTAGGAATCTAAGGAAGAATAAATTGCCAAAACTGTGAGCTCAATTGATGAAAAAGATGACGAGGAGAGCGAAGAACAAAAGGAGGAAGAGCGGATTAGATACATTATAGTAATGAGAGTAACCCTCCAACTCATACATTGTATAATCCCTTCGTTCTTACCGATGGATGAATGCTATGATAATTGCTATGATCCCATTAATTCATTTGAAATATCCCTTTTTGATGAACTTGATAATTGCTATGCTTGTGGCCAAGATGCCAATATGAATTATTCTTATGGAGATGAACTTGCTATAGTTCCTTATGTTAAGAATGAAATTGTTGCTATTGCACCCATGCATGATAATCCTATTATCTTTTTTGAATTCTCCCAACTACACTATATCGGAGAAGTTTGTGCTTATTAAGGATTATATTGCTAGGTAGCATTCCACATCAATAATTATCTTTTTTATCATTTACCTACTCATACGTCTCCAATCTCCAACGTATCTATAATTTATGAAGTATTCATGCCATGTTTGCAATAGTTTTATATGATTTTGGTATGATTTGATTAGACCTACCCTGGACTGACGCTGTTTTCAGCAGAACTACCATGGTGTTGTTTTTGTGCAGAAATAAAAGTTCTAGGAATGCGTTGAATATCAACGGAGATTTTTTTGGGAAAATATAAAAAATACTGGAACAAAAATCTATCGGAGGGGAGTCCCGTGGGCTCCACAAGGCTGGGGGGCGCGCCCCTATGCCTCGTGGACTCCCTGTGGGGCCCCTTGACTTGTCCTCGACGCCAACCTCTTCTATAAATACCCAAACCTTCAGAAAATAACCTAGATCGGAAGTTCCGCCGCTGCAAGCCTCTGTAGCCATGAGAAATCAATCGAGGCCCTCTCTGGCACCCTGTCGGAGGGGGCCATCATCGCCGGAGGCCATGGGGAAGGATCTCGAAGGTGTTATCATCACCATGAAGGCCAACGACCAGAGGGGGAACCTCTCCCCATCCAGGGGGAGGCCATGGAGGAGGAAGCAGAAGGGGGAGAACTTCTTCTCCTCTCTCTCTAGGTGGTGCCAGAGTGCCATCGGGAGGGGAATTATCGCCGCGATGATCGTCTTCATCACCATCCTCATCTCTTTTACGAAGTCCACTCTCGTGCACCCCGCTGTAACCCCTACTTGAACATAGTGCTTTATGCCACAAATTATGATCCAATGATGTGTTGCCATCTTATGATGTTTTGAGTAGATATCCTTTGTCTTTGGGTTGATTGATGATCTAGATTGGTATGAGTTGTATGATTTATTTTGGTGCTGTCGTATTGTGCCCTCCATGTCGTGCAAGCGTGAGGGATTCCCGATGTAGGATGTTGCAATATATCCATGGTTTACTTATTGGCTGTGTTGCTTGAGTGACAGAAGCATAACCACGGATAAGTGAATCACGGCGTATGGGAATAAAGGGAGCTTGATATGTTAATGCTACGGTTGGGTTTTACCTTAATGATCTTTAATAGTTGCGGATGCTTGCTAGAGTTCCAATCATAAGTGCATATGATCCAAGAAGAAAACGTATGTTAGCTTATGCCTCTCCTTCATATGAAATTGCAATAGTGATTACTGGTCTTGTTAACAATTGCCTAGGATAATTCCGCACACTGACCTATCATTATTCCACACTCGCTATTTATCATATTTAGTAATATATTCTAAGTTTATGATAACAGCACCTACTTTTATATTTTATCTCTTCGATATCATATAAAGTTATCCTCTTCATACCCACAACGTAGTTTTATTTCTCGTTTCTAGTTGGAAGCAAACATTCGGTGTACGTAGAGTCGTATCAGTGGTAGATAGGACTTGAGAGAATGTTGATATTGCCTTTAGATCCTTGTGGGTTTGACACTTCATGCTTATCACTTCCACCATTGGAAATTGCTATGATGATTCCCTGCACTTGGGGATTATCAAGCTCTCTTCTGGCGCCATTGCCGGGGAGCAATAGTGTGGGGTTGATATTCTCGTGTGTGCTTGTTTGCTTTCTTCACTAAGTAATTTTTTTCCTTTTTGATTTGCTTAGTTGTGGGTGAAACATACAAAAAATCAAAAAAATGAAAATACAAAAAGATGCACTTGCCTCATATGCCTAAAAAGTTTTTCAACAAGAGAAGTGATTGGAAAGTTGTGCACTGTAGAAGTGAGGGTCGACCTTGAGCCCTTGTGTTCATGCTCATGGAAACAATGTAGAATTTTTCATGGAAGTTTATCTGTAAATAATTGTACCCTTGTATATATCCTTTCTATTATAAAAATAATGTGCCAAACATTGGTTTTAGGATGATTAGATTCCTTGTTTACTATGTGCAGTACAAAAACAGAAACTCTAGCTGTAGCGCGTGAATTTACATTTTTTACTGGAAAGTAAAATGGGTCTGAAACATTTTACACACTACTTCAGTACTAATTTTTTAAATTTTCGTATTTTATTTAGAATTTTTGGAGTTACAGAAGTTTACTAAATTTCCAGATTACTACAGACTGTCCTGTTTTTGACAGATTCTTTTTTCTATGTGTTGTTCGCTTATTTTGATGAATCCATGGGTAGTATCGGGGGTTATGAACTATCGTGAAGTTGGAATATAGTAGATAAAGTGTTAATATTAAATTGAAATGAGTTTGCAATAGTACCTAAAGGTAGTGATTTGCTTTATTATACTAACGGATCTCACAAAGTTTTTGTTAAGTTTTGTGTAGATGAAGTATTCGAAGAACTAGGAGTTACCGATGTGAGAAGAATAAAGAGAGTTAAGAGTTCAAGCTTGGGGATGCCCAAGGCACCCCAAGTAAATACTTCAAGGATAATCAAGCATCTAAGCTTGGGGATGCCCTAGTTGGCATCCCATCTTTCTTCTTCAACAATTATTGGTATACCTCGGTTTTTGTTTTGTTCACATGCTTTGTGTCCCTTGTGTTTTTCTTTTTCTTTAGCAACCATGCTAGTATGATATAGCTAGTATACGTCGGTTTTTGTTTTGTTCACATGATTTGTGTCCCTTGTCTTTTTCTTTTTCTTTAGCAACCATGCTAGTATGATATAGCTCTTCATTTATTTATAGAATGCTTCATGTTCTTCACTTATATCTTTTGAGTATGGTTTTACAGAATGCTTCGTGTGCTTCACTTATATATTTTGAGCTTGGATATTGGTTAGTCTATATTAATTGTAGAATGCTCCATGATCTTTACATATGTCCTTTGGAGTATGAATAATACTATCCTCTAAAGTGGGTTTGGAAGAGTGTCAACATTAGGAATTAGTGATCCCACTATTATGGACGGTGTTGAATCTTAGTTTGATATTTATGAAAGTGGATTTGGAAGAGTGTCAACTTAAGTTAGTAATGATTCCACTATTTCGCAAGAGGTTCCAATTGATTATGAAAACAAAGTTGCTATCTATGATGATAATGTGATGGCATGTATGCTATAAAGAATAATGTTGACCATGAAACTTGTCATCATGATTTTAATTTTCAATTGGATTATGCCTCACATGATGGTTATTTTGTTGAGTTTGCTCCCACTATTCTGAATGAGAAGAATTTTTGCTTATGTGGAGAGTAGTAAAATGTCTATGCTTGTAGATCATGAAAAGAATGATTTATGTGATGGTTTTATTGTTAAACTCATTCATGATTCTACTGGAAATTATTATGAGGGAGGAATATATGCTTGTAGGAGTTGCAATAATATCAAGTTTCCTCTCTATGTGCTTAAAGTTTTGAAGTTATACTTGTTTTGCCTTCCTATGTTAGTTGATTCTTGTTCCCTTAAGTTGTATGCTCCCAAAATCCCTAGTCATAGGAAGTGGGTTAGATTTAAATTTTCTAGTCATATTCTTCATGATGCTCCCTTTATGTTTCAATTCTTATCTTTTATGTGAGCATCATTGAAATCATCATGCCTAGCTAAAAGGCATTAAAGAAAAGCGCTTGTTGGGAGACAACCCAATATTTACCCTTACTGTTTTTGTGTGTTCACATGATTAAGCTACTGTAGTAATAATGTTTTATAGCTTTTGTTTCAATAAAGTGCCAAGTAAGACCTTTGGGAAGATTTGCTTGAAAGTTAATGTGATCTTGCTGTAAAAAACAGAAACTTTGCGCTCACGAGATTAGTTGTCATTTTTTACAGAAGAGTGCTTTTGAGTTGATTCTTTTTGCAGAAGATTAATAGACAAATTCCTCACGTCGACCAACTTATTTCAGAAATTTTGGAGTAGGAGAAGTATGGTTGTATCATTATAGACTATTCTATTTCTGGCAAATTCTTTTTAATGCATAGTTTGTATGTTTTCTAGTTTCTATGGCTTATATTGCTCAATATAAATTGTAGAAATGATATTTTACAGTACGCATTGTGTGATAAAAATTATGAATCTTGTCTTTGAAAGTACCAAACTGAACGATTTACTCTTTATCATACTAACCCATCTCACGAAGTTCTGTTAAGTTTTGTGTGATTGTAGTTTTCAAGTTTTGAGTGAGATATCGATATGAGGAGAATAAGGAGTGGAAAGAATCTAAGCTTGGGGATTCCCAAGGCACCCCAAGGTAATATTCAAGGAAGACTCAAGCGCCTATGCTTGGGGATGCCCTGGAAGGCATCCCCTTTTTTGTTTTCAAAACCATCAGTATACCTTACCGGGAGCTATATTTTTATTCGTCACATGTTATGTGTTTTGCTTGGAGCGTATTTTCATTTTACTTGCTGTTTAAATAAAATCATTGGATCTAAAATCTTAAGTGAAAAATAATCCTCCCATGGCTAGTTAATTATTGGACTACTCGGTGTTCTTCACTTATATCTTCTGGAGTAGTTTGTCATTTACTCACGTGCTTCACGTATATCTTATGAGTAAATTGTTGGATGAATTGAATATCATAAATCTGAATTTATATATATTTCATATGCTTATAACATGGGGAGTAATGACTTCACACATAATGGGTATAGATAGTAAACTTATTGGAAGTTAGCAAACGCAGAATTGGTCACTTAAACAATTCATGAAAGAATATTAAAGGAAGAGAGATTTCACATATAAATATACTATCTTGGACATCTTTTGTAATTGTGAGCACTCATTAAAATATGACATGCTCAAAGGTTGATGTTGGACAAGGAAGACAACTTATTGGGTTTGTTTTCCTATATCCTAAACATTATATTGTCTTGGATCATCCCACATGTTGAGCTTGCCTTTCCCTCTCATGCTAGCCAAATTCTTTGCATCAAGTAGAGATACTACTTGTGCTTCCAAACATCCCTTAAACCAGTTTTTCCATGAGTGTCCACCATACCTACCTATGGATCTATTAGTGCGAAGAAAATAAGCTTTATACGAACTTGTGATAGGGAAGAAATAAAAGTGACAGACTGCATAATGAAGGTCTTTATCACAAGCGGCAATGTAAAGTGATGTTCTTTTGCATTAAGATTTTGTGCATCCAACCATAGAAGCGCATGACAACCTCTGCTTCCCTCTGTGAAGGGCCTGTCTCTTACTTTTATCTTCTACCCTTATACAAGAGTCATGGTGATCATCACCTTTCCTTTTTACACTTTTTTCTTTGGCAAGCACTTTGTGTTGGAGCGATCCGGATATATATAGGGTGGGTCTATTCTAATAACACCCCTTAAGACCTTATTCTGCACACCGAAACGTCTTATTCTGCTAACACAAAACAACCGCAGCAAAAACCCACCCGAACCACATGCACACACATGCAGCCCACCTTATCCTTTCATCAGATCAACACCCACCCCATGCTCTTGTCTTCTACCTCGCACCACAAGCCATCCCACGACCTTCTCTCTCCCCCGAACAACTCCCCCACCTACGTCCTTCCACCGCCGCCCCGCCCAGCGCCCCCAGTAGCCCAGAAGTGCAGCATCGCTGGCCGCCCCTACTTCTCCCTCGCACCTCCGGGCCTCCAGCTCCTACCTCCCATTGCTCCCCCCACCTACCTTCTTCCACCACTGCCACGCCCAGCGCCACCACGGCTCCTCTCTCTCGACCGCCGTGCCACCTTTGACCTC